>NC_090865.1:8725511-8865511 GCF_024217435.2 Syngnathus scovelli
AACCCCTGGCGCGCAGCTGCTCGCCAAACTCGCCAAACACGTTGCCGGCAGGGCACACAACCAGCTCAGCCGATGGCTGCACAAGAGCGGCGCAGGTGACGAGTGCAACAAGATGGACCTGCTGGCGTGCGGCGGGGACGCGGACGGTGACCCCGAGGCGGCGGCAGGAGAGGTTGGCGTGGAATCCCGGCACCCGTGCTCAGTCACCTCCTTCTGCCTGAAAAGCACCCTGCTGGCTTGCGTCCTCACAGGGCTGTGCTTCTCCTCGGTGGCGCTGGTCCGCCAGCACCTGAAGGACCTCCTGCTCTGGGTGGAAGGCCTGGACAGCCTGGCGGGGGCCCTACTCTTTGTGGTAGGCTTTATCGGCGTGTCCTTCCCGTGCGGCTGGGGCTACATTGTGCTCAACGTGGCGGCCGGATACCTGTACGGGTTCGTGCTGGGCGTGGGGCTGGTCATGGTGGGCGTGCTGATCGGCACCTTTGTGGCGCACCTGGCCTGTAAACGACTGCTGACGGACTGGGCGCTGCGCAAGGTGGGCGCCAGCGAGCGGCTGAGCGCCATCATCCGCGTGGTGGAGGGTGGCAGCGGACTCAAAGTCGTGGCCTTAGCGAGACTCACCCCCATCCCCTTTGGACTCCAAAATGCAGTTTTCTCAGTGAGTAGCCCCAGCAACACACTTCACGTTCCAAAGAACGCATCTCATACACCAAGTAGCGCACCATCAACATTTAAAGACAAAACACAACACGACTGGAAAATGAGAGGTTTTAAAAGTCGCTTCTTGAAATATGACTAAAAGCAGTTCTACTCGAGCTGTGTATTAATATTTGGAGAGAGGCACCAGAATGACTGCATTCCTCTTGTGATTGCTTCTGGAAACATTATGACCTCACATCATTCCTGTCAAATTACGCAACCTTGACTTTGTAACCAAACTTCATTTTCAGAAGAGCGCAACACACGTTGCTAAATTTTCTGACTATTGAAACATTCCAACTTGATGGCGAAATTATCGCCAGTGGCACTTTTAAACACGTCTCAGATTTCAGCGCGGCGTGCAGCGGTTCACTCGTACGATGGGGTTGTCTTTCATGTGCCCTTTGTGTCGATAAGCATGATTGGCCATCTCAAGCAGAAGCCCCTCACAAGCCACAATTCCAGTTCTTCACTTAATTAGCATTTCCATCCTCAGTTTTTTGTCATCAATTAGAGAGGGTTGTAATTAGTTCAACCATTAGCTTTCCAAAAAACCCTTTGTTGTAGCTTGTAGCAAATGAATCTCGGGCAGTAACATCGCAGAGAGAATGAAAGGCATTCGGAGCCGGCTCGGGCCGACTCACGCTTCTTTAGTCATTGCTTGCGTTGCCAGCTGCTTGACATGGACAAACAAGGAAGACTCGTAGTGGACAAACAAGGAAGACTCGTATGTCTGCTCGTCTCGTTCGTTCACTCTCCGACATGCCGCTTGGAATAGGCAAGTGCTTTTGCATTCAGCCTTCTGCTTGTCGCAGGTTGTAGCTCCGGGGTCAAAGGTGTCTTGGCCCCGCTGCATTGAATATGAATTAGATCATTGCAAGGATTTTGAAAGGCGACAAAATTGTCCCTGACACCAGTTTTCATGGACAAACCCCCCCCCCCCCCCCCCATTGCACAATCGCGCTGTGAACATAAATGCGCTCTGCTCACTGCTATCAGCCACACTGCAGTCCAAGGTCACAAACACAATTCATCAAGCTAAGCTCCCGGACGGAATTCATCCCTGATAAGAGCTGGACTTTTTCCGACATGTGATCAGGCAGCACCTTTTTGATATTGCGCGAAATTGTGATGCGGCAAGCGTTTGCTGACAAGTTTGTACGTTGGTGCCAGGTGACGGACGTGTCCTTGCCCAACTATCTCGTGGCGTCGTCGGTGGGCCTGCTGCCCACCCAGCTGCTCAACTCCTACCTGGGCAGCACGCTGCGCACCATGGAGGACGTCATTGCCCAGCAGAGCATCAGCGGCTACTTTGTCTTCGCTCTACAGGTAGCTCACTGTCGCCAATGAGCGGGATGTCACAGCGCGAGTGCGGCTCGAGAAACCAAATGTTCCGTTCCATCCGCTAGCTCATTATGAAAACATTTACTGCACACGCAGTTAAAAATGCCGAAAGAGTGACAGGTCTGACCGGAAGGTTTGTTGCTTTAGGACGTCGTGGCAAACAGGCCTTTCTAAATTTTCTGAATACCTCCTGGTAAAAATATTGATATGAAATCTATATTCCAAAATTATATATTCCAAAATAATCATAGTATGAGTATTTTTTTTACATTCGCTGGTTTCAGATCGTGGTCAGCATCGGGCTGATGTTCTACGTGGTTCACCGCGCTCAGGTGGAGCTCAACGCCGCAATCGCCGCCTGCCAGATAGAGTTTCGATCTTCGCACATAAACGGCATGTCTTCGTCACCCTCCGTTACCGCCGCCGGCAACCACGCAGGATTCACGTACTGTGGCAAACGCACAGCGGCCATCGTTAACGTGGTGTGACCATAAAGCGATCGCGTTGGACTCTGGAATGCCCGGTATGTGTTTTGCTTTGTTTTGTTTTTGGACCGAGCGGTGAAGGGACCTCAAGAGATGTCAGTGAAATAACACTTTGAATGTCAACTTGATTTGTTTGGACGAATGGCCACCTATGCACCTTCTTTCCTAACACGTTAAGTGTGTCAGCAACTGAAAACAAAGCATAACAACAATAATCATAACGGGACTAAATGGTATTGATAAGGGCATTGTTCATCTTTTGTGACTTTGAGTGCTTTTGAGTTCAGTGTCTTACTTTTGGGACGGTGACTCACTCCGATCGGTTGAGACGTAAAACTCAGGAATGTTTGAAGTACGCTGAGAGAAGCCTTTCCCGTCGATTATTAACGTGAGAAAAAAAAATATTTATGAGATTTTTTTTTTTAAGAGTGTAGTTTATTCCAGAATGTTGGAAACTAAGCTAAAAGATATATTATGACGAGATTTTTTTCTTTTACGTCTATCATTTCTTTTCATATTTTTTTAATACCACCTTGCAACTGAAAACTATGAAGGAGCTTTGAGTGAAATTAAGACTCAAAGAAGGCAGTTGTGATGACAACGCTAGTAGCTTCATGAGTACCGTATTTTTCGGACTAAAAGTCGCTCCGGAGTATAAGTCGAACCAGTCATAAAATGCACAATAAAGTGAAAAAAAACATATATAAATCGCACCGGATTATAAATCGCACTTATGGGGCAAATTTATTTGTCAAAATCCAACAACAAGAACAGACATGAACCAGCAACAACAGGCTAAACAATACGGTATGCTAACGTAACATATACAAACAAGGACCTGAGAACGGGCCTGACGTAACATTCAGTGTTATTCAAATAACGATTACATAAATAACACGTTAATCAAACCATCTGTGTCACTACAATTCATTAAATCCATCGATCGTCCTTTATGTAAACGATGCCGCGTATGCGCTGCGCCGCTGATGTCGGACTCGTCTTGAGTTGCAGTTCTAAATATTCCACAGACCCATATAACGATATATAAAGTATATATCAAATAACTATCATATAAACAACAATATTATCAAACCATCTGTGTCACTCCAAATCATTAAATCCATCAATCAAATTCCTCGTCCTTTGTCAACAACGCCGCGCGTGCGCCGCTGACATCAGCCTCGATGTTATTCCACAGATCTAGTATATAACTATTGTAGCGTTAACAAAGTACCAGGAAAGACGTGGGTTTGGTAAACGGCTCTTTATTTAACAAAACAAGAGTTCATTGAGCCAACAACTACTGAACTGTAACGATAAAAACGTATATAAGTTGCTACACGAAATAAAATATGTCAAATAACTATAACATAAATAGTTCACCGCCACACGGCCCCAAGCACCGGCGTCGACTTCCAGGCGTGTGGCGGCGTGGACTTCCATCCCCGGAGGTGGCACTTCCAGCCACGGAGGTGGCTGGGACCTCCGTAGAATAGGACGTAGGAGCAGTGTCCGACCCCCATCCACCGTCCCCGGACAGCCATCTGCCAAGCGCCAGCCCCCGACTTCCAGCCACGGAGGTGGAAGAGAGCTCCGTAGAATAGGACCGGGCGTGCGTAAAAGCCATGTCCGAGCCCAATCCGCCATCCCCAGACAGCCACCCGGCCGGGCGCCGGCCCCCGACTTCCATCCACAGAGGTGAAAGAGAGCTCCGTAGAGTAGGACCGGGCGTGCGTAAAAGCCATAATAGTTTTTCAAACCTTCTGTGTCACTCCAAATCATTAAATCCTTCAAACTCTTTGTCCTCCGTGTCACTTACAAACAAAGCCGCTAATGATGCCGGTAGTACGTGGGGCCCTTTGTCATCCCGTGATCAAATCCTTTGTCCTTTATGTAAACAATCGCCGTAACTTGCAGTTCAAATTACAATAATCCCTTGCTACATCGCAGTTCCACTTTTTTTTTTATTTTGAAAATTTGTGAAAAAATTCACATATAAGTGGCCCCCCCCACCCAAACTACGGAAAAAACAACAACTTATAGTCCGAAAAATACGGTAAGTCAAAATTTTGTAAATGAAGTTGACAAGATTGCAAGTCGTAGCTTGAAGACAAAAGTTGCAGGCGTAGCCACATGTTTCCATTTACAAAGTCATGTGAATATTGAGAATATTACAAGAACAAAATTGTAGCTTTACAAGTACCATCTTAGCAATATTGTGACAATAAAGTCGGACATTAAAGTTTTTAAAAAATCGTTCAAGCAAAGTTGCAGCCCCGCAAGTAAACGTACAGGCCAAGCTGCGCTTAGATTGTGACAAACGTCAAGATGCAAGTCCAATACTTACAATGAAAAAAAGTTGCGGAATAGAAAAAAAAAAGTCTTAGTAAATTTGAAAATGTAAAATTACTTTTTTAACAACAAAAGATGCAACTTGAATCTCAAGATTTCCTTCAATTTCATCTCAATGTTGTTTCTTTGGGGGGGAAAAAACTGGAAATATCTTTGTGTTTACCTCAAAGCCTCACGTCTTTGTCTTTACTTTTATTTGGGGTATTTTTCTGACAGCAAGCTGACAATCAACAAAGGCACTTAAACAATAAACAATGAATGTGCAAATAAGCTTTTTAAGTTTTTCAACAATTCGCAAAGTGTTGTGGAATACACACAAGGGCTCCTCCATCCGTCGTTTTTGGTTTTCTGCTTTTATTTGGTGGCTTGCTGGTTAAAGGGGCCCCCTCCGGTTTTGACCTCAGCAATAATATTTGCATGGCCTCATGCAAAACATGATTGATTTTGTAAAGCGAACGAGTCGGGGTACCCACATTCCAGAGTTTGCATCTCGTTGCCTCGTGAATAATTAATGAGCCGCGTGACACCTTGTGATTGGCATGCACGCAAAAAAAAAAAAAAAACATTTGCCTTTTTTTTTTAATTTATACGTGCAGAGTATTTGATTTTGGGTCGTATTAATCAATGCAAAAAAAAAGGAAGAGGTTCTATATGAAATTAGTGTTGGTTATGCAACAAGTAACTCAAAGGGAAGATAACGCTTCCCCGGTCGGTATTAAGTGCATTACTGTACACACATGCTGTATTTTCTTAAAAAACACACTTTGAGAGTGCGTAGACGTGGATATTTATGCACAGTGTGACACCTTTGTTCAATGTTATTTATGAGAGAAACTGATTAAAATGGCTTTTACTACATCCTGTTTGACTTTTTTATTACTTTTATTCAATAATTCACCTACAACAAAGTATATACAGGACTATTTCAGAAAATTAGAATATTGTGATTAAGTTCTTTATTTTCTGTAATGCAATTTAAAAAACAAATGTCATACATTCTGGATTCATTTCAAATCAACTGAAATATTGCAAGCCTTTTATTTTAATATTGCTGATTATGGCATACATCTTAAGAAAACTCAAATATCCTATCTCAAAATATTAGAATATTTCCTCGGACCAAGTAAAAAAAAGATTTATAACAGCAAAACAAAATCAAACATTTGAAAATGTCCATTAATGCACTCAGTACTTGGTTGGGAATCTTTTTTCACGGATTACTGCACCAATGCGGCTTGGCATGGAGGCAATCAGCCTGTGGCATTGCTGAGGTGTTATGGATGCCCAGGATGCTTCAATAGCGGCCTTTAGCTCATTTGCATTGTTGGGTCTAGTGTCTTTCAGCTTCTTCACAATACCCCACAAATTATCTATGGGGTTCAGGTCAAGGGAATTGGCAGGCCAATCGAGGACAGTAATGCCATGGTCAGTACACCATTTACTGGTGGTTTTGGCACTGTGGGCAGGTGCCAGATCATGCTGGAAAATGAAATCATCTCCATAGAGCTTTTCAGCAGATGGAAGCATGTAGTGCTCTAAAATCTCTTGGTACACAGCTAAATTTACGCTGGACTTTATGAAACACAGTGGGCCAACACCAGCAGCTGACATGGCTCCCCAAACCATCGCTGACTGTGGGAACTTCACACTGGATTTCAAGCAACTTGGAATTTGCTCCTCTCCAGCCTTTCTCCAGACTCTGGCGCCTTGACTTCCAAATGAAATACAAAACTTGCTTTCGTCTGAAAAGAGGACTTTGGACCACTCTGCAACTGTCCAGTGCTTCTTTTCCATAGCCCTATTCAGACGTTTCTTCCGTTGTCTCGAGTTCAGAAGTGGCTTGACCATGGGAATACGGCTATTGTAGGCCATTTCCCCGACACGTCTGTGAACAGTGGCTTTTGATACCTGGACTCCAGCTTCAGTTCACTGTCTTTGAAGCTCCCCCAAATTCTGGAAGCGACTCTTCTTCACAATGTTGTTAAGGCTGCAGTCATCTCTCTTGGTTGTGCAGCGTTTTCTGCCACATTTCCCCCTTTCAACACTTTTTGTGGTTGTGCTTTGAAACTGCACTCTGAACAGCTTGCTCTTTGACAAATTTCTTTTTGTGTCTTACCCTCCTGATGGAGGGTGTCAATGATGGTCCTCTGGACAGCAATCAGATCAGCAGTTTTCCCCATACTTGTGATTTAGTTTACTGAACCGAGCTGAGTGTTTTTCAAGGTTCAGGAAACCCTTGCAGGTGTTTCGAGTTAATTAGAGGATTCAAGTGAAAAAGTAAACTACTAGTTTACTTTTTCATGATATTGTAATATTTTGAGATACGGTATTTGAGTTTTATTTAAGCTGTATGCCATAATCAGCAATATTAAAATAATAAAAGGCTTGCAATATTTCAGTTGATTTGTAATGAATCCAGAATGTATGACATTTGTTTTTTTAATTGCATTACAGAAAATAAAGAACTTTATCACCATATTCTAATTTTCTGAGACAGTCCTGTAGTTGTAAATTCTTAATTTACATGATCAGATAATTTACCCAAAAAAAGTTAGTGTCTATGTTGGAACTAACTTGTAAAAGAAAAAAAAAGCTCAACTAATAAGGGTTTATTTTGTCAAAGGGTGAATTTGAAAGGTTTTCACACATAAAACGTAAAGAATTTAACTTTTAAGGTTTTCAAGAACAAACGGTCTAATAATTTTATAATAGAATTCAACATATCAGTTAAAAAAAAGAGCATTGTGTAATCATCCATCCATCCATTTTCTGAACCGCTTAGTCCCCACGGGGGTCGCGGGCGTGCTGGAGCCTATCCCAGCCGTCATCGGGCAGTAGGCGGGGGACACCCTGAACTGGTTGCCAGCCAATCGCAGGGCACACAGAGACAGACAACCAATCGCACTCACACTCACACCTAGGGACAATTTGGAGTCTTCAATCGGCCTACCAAGCATGTTTTTGGAATGTGGGAGGAAACCGGAGTGCCCGGAGAAAACCCACGCGGGCCCGGGGAGAACATGCAAACTCCACACAGGGAGGGCCGGAGGTGGAATCGAACCCGCACCCTCCTAACTGTGAGGCGGACGTGCTACCCAGTGCGCATTGTGTAATCATTAAACATTAAATTAAATTTGATGCAGTGTCGCCCTCTGGTGGCCGCACGTCAGCACTACATTTTCTATGTTGGACAAAAAACAAAATTTGTTGTCACGTTTAATAGTACAAATATTTACCAGGTGACGACGTGAGGAAAGAGCGGCTGAAACAAAGGCACTGCTGCCCTTAAGATGTGTGGTTGACGGTGGTGCTCAAGCTGCAGTAGATGCCCCAGTGGTCGCTGGTGAAGCGGCCGCAGGATAGCTTCTCCAAGCCCACCAGGACCATACGGTCGGGATCCAGGCGGATCGCTCGAGGGTGGGCGGCCGGCCGCAGGAGCACGCGGTCGAAGCGGCAGCGGGAGGTGTAGGGCAGGTTCTTGTTGGAGTTGGCATGGGTGTCCCACGTGTAGCGGCAATGCTCCTGGCGCCCGAGGCGCTCCCAAACGTCACACACGTCGGTGGGCAGGCCCACCTTCACCACCTCGGCGTCACGCAGGTTGGTGTCGCCAGCGAACAGCACGCTGACGTCATCGGGCGCCTCCTGCATTTGCCGCGTCACCTCGCGCAGCTGCTTCATACGCTCACCCGAATGCTCCTTGCAGCTCTCCAGGTGGGACGTCATCAGCCATACCTTTGCGCCCCTCAACGTCACCTGACGGCATTTTGGGCAAAAGCCAACAGCCCAAAGTTGTTCATTCATGAGAAACTTTTTTCAATCACAGGATAAAAAGTGATACGCGATGTTACTTTGAATAATTTTATAAGAAGAAAAATTGTCAATAACTTTTCTTTTTAATATTTCTGTCAGTTTTGGTGTACCTGCGCCATGAGCAGATTCCGTCCCATCCGAGTGGTGGGGTAAGGCACGATTTGGCTTTCCAGCAACTTGACACTCGTCTTCTTCAGCATCATGCCGGTAAAGTAGCCGCCCTCGCCACCTGCTCAAAAACAAGCCACTGACAACAAGAGTGGGCTAACTTAACCAAAATATGACCACCTCAAGAATTCCCATAAAGCAGTTCACCTTCAATGATCAAGTAGCTGACAGCGCGTTTCTTCAAATACTCTACGTAAGGCGGAATGAGTTCCTGCAGGAACACCACATCAGGAGTGTATCTATGTGGGAGTGGAGGGGGAAAAAAAAATCTTAAACTATATTGCAACAAAAAAGGTGATGTTAAAGGGGTCTTACAACACCAAGTAGGAGCACAAGCCTCTGGCACGCTCCGCCAGGTTCTCTGTGTCCAGACCGTCCACGTTCCATGAGATGAGCGTCAGTCTTGAGCCGCTGTCGATGTCCTTGAGGGGTTGAGGCGACGAGCCGGGACTGTCTGCCATTAAATCGATGCTGCAATTAATTCAATGGGAACACGTGGTAAGACAGGGAGGAGCTCATCACATAAAGCATAATGCACATGATGTAGTCCAGCTGCTCATCGGTATTAGCACTCCTCCACAGTTAACTGTTGTTTATGTTGAGCATTGTGCAGTATTGACCTTACTGCTGCAGGAGCTTTTGCCTCCTCCACTTTTTGGTTCTTGGTTGGAGGCTCCTGGTGTGAAAACGACTCCTCAAACACTTTCTCCATGTCAGCATCGAAGAAACGGTTCAACGCTCTCTGGACAAGGAGCGAAGAGCGGGTGTCCACCAAGTCATCTTTACTAACTACACATTTCGGAAAATCAAAACGTGTACCTCCATGTCCCAGTCGGTCTCCGCCAAGTAGCACTGCGCCACGATGTTGTCAGTGCTCGTTAACCCGGCAAACTCCTCGCATAGTCGAGTTCGCCTCTCTTCTTCATCCCCGGCGTCGGACGTTGAAGCCATACTGTAAAAAACTTAACTAACCGCTTATAAAATGCACTTTCATAAGGAGACGTTCGAAAGGGTAATGCGATTACAAGACAAAATAACACGACGTAGTTGACATATGCATTCCTGTTTATGTTAGCAAGCACGTGTCCGTTATTGAACACTTCCGGGTGTTTTTACCTTTTGTTTCCGAGCACGAATGTCAGAAGTACTAAAGCTTTTAAAATTTTAGATGAATGCGTTTTAAATTATTTTACGGAATTCATGATTTTTCAACGTTTAATTATGGTCATTTATCATATCTGATATATTTTATAATTTCATTTGCCTTTCTAGTCATGTTTCGCCCCGTAAAAATCAACCAACTTCCGGATTTAGTTTGACATTGCAAGTAAAGGTGTTGGTACGTTAAGGTATCAATTATTCAAATGGCATCGGCGTCTTTAAAAACAGTCCAACAAATAATGCGGGTTATGAAAGACAAGCCAGGCTTTGACCGAGTCCTAAACAAGGTAGGTATTTAGCCGTTTCAACAACAATGGAATTATTTCAGTCGAGTGTTCAGATGTTGAGGCGGTCCTGTCTTTCCGTATGTACATTGTCCCATGTGTCCAGGTAGAAGTGGTCTCGGCGTCGGTGGGCAAGGTGGTGTGCGAGATGCAAGTGGCCGAGGAACACACCAACGGCTTCGGGACGCTGCACGGCGGCCTCACGGCCACCCTGGTGGACGTCATCTCCACCATGGCTATCATGTACAGCGACAGAGGAGCGCCCGGAGTGAGCGTCGACATGAATATCACGTCAGTTGCTTCTTGACACATCTTTATCTCTCACCCCCTTCCCCTGTAAAATGTTCCTTTTTTTTCTTCGTCATGAAAGGTTCTGATCTTTCCTTGTATAATTGTGCAGGTACATGAACGCAGCCAAGCTGGGCGAGGACGTGCTTATCACGGCTCAGGTGCTGAAGGAGGGACGAACGTTGGCGTTTTCTACCGTGGACTTGACCAGCAAGGCCACAGGAAAGTTGATCGCGCAGGGACGGCACACCAAACACCTCGGCAGCAGCTAAACACATGCTTCCAGGGGAGGTAACATGTCAAACAAGTATGACATGTTATTGTTATATATGTTATACATGTTATCCTTGTATCATTTTGCCTTCATTTTTGTATGAACACTTCATTCACTTGACAATTAAAACAAATTGCAAAACTATTTTATTCTCCAATATAATTCTAACATTTTAAAATATTTCATATTGTCAGTTTTGTTTTTACTCCATAAATTATTTTTGCCAAATATTATCAGGTTTTATTTTTCACCTTTTTAAAAATGTGACTTTGGTTACACTTTCATTTTGTCTCAAATTGTTAGTTTGTAAAGTTCTCCAATAGTCATACAAAAAGACTTTTATTTGATTTATGGCTCCTTTGAGATTTTTGCCTAACAGGCTTTAAGTTGTAAATAAAGTCAGTAATACAAGTAAAGGTGTTGGTACGGTAACGTAATAAATATTATTATTTATAATAAAAAAATAGACAATTTTGAATCTGCAAACTGGACGAGCTGGGCCTCAGTACCTCCCTCTGCAACTGGCTACTGGACTTCCTCTGTCAGAGGCCTCAGGTGGTGCGTGTTGGCGACAAAATCTCCCCCAGCATCACGCTGAGCACGGAGGCCCCCCAGGGCTGCGTGCTCAGTCCATTGCTCTTCACCCTGCTGACGCATGATTGCACTGCGACCTACAGCGACAACCGCATAGTGAAGTTTGCTGACGACACGACTCTGGTGGGTCTCATCACGAAGGGCGACGAGACTCGGTACAGGTCGGAAGTTGACCTTCTGACCATGTGATGCAGGGACAACAACCTCCTGCTGAACGTAAACATGACCAAGGAAATCGTTGTTGACTTCCGGGTCACACAAAACACCTGCCGCTGATCATCGACGGTGCTGTGGTGGAGAGGGTGAGCTGCACCAAGTTCCTGGGGGTGCACATCAGTGAGGACCTGTCCTGGTCCGCAAACACCTCGTCACTGGCAAAAAAAGCTCCTCAGGCAGTCCTGTCTACATTCTACGGTGGCACCATTGAGAGCGTCCTCACCAGTTGCATCGCTGTCTGGGGTGGTAGCTGCACTGAACAGAACATGAAGGCCCTGCAGCGCATAGTGAATACGGCTGGTAAGATTATTGGTGCTTCGCTCCCCTCCCTGAAGGACATTTACACTTCCCATCTCGCCCGCAAGGCAACCTCGATTGCGAGAGATGTGAGTCACCCGGCTCACTCTTTGTTTCACCTTCTGCCCTCTGGGAAGAGGTACAGGAGCCTGCGCTCCCGCACCACCAGACTCGCCAACAGCTTTTTTCATAAGGCTGTTAGGACCCTGAACTTCTGCGTAGCGTGCGGCACTGTTGTGCTATTTTCTGGAATGTCTGCTGTACGCGCACTTGCTCCTTTTTTGCTCCTCTTATTTATTTATTGTGTTATTTATTCATTATTTATTCAGCACGCTGTTATACTTGTTTACTTGTTTGTCTGTTGTGAGCCATGTCTTGTCACCGTGGGATAGGGGGAAACGAAATTTCGGTTTCTTTGTGTGTCTTTGGCATGTGGAGAAATTGACAATAAAGCTGACTTTGACTTGACTTTGAATTGACAATTTTTATTGATATATGCTCAGCAGTATTGATCAACAGAACAAAAAGGGAAAAAAAGCCTCAAACTTTCAACAGAACACACTTGTCATGAACATGAAAAAACAATTGAGAAGCAATTTGATCAAATCAAAACAGAAAATGTTAGTTTGCTTTAGTTAGCTGCATAGTTATCCTCATCATTGAAAGAGCGTGTATCCCAAATCAGACATCAGTAGTGATTCCAGCATAACACAATCTCGCACAAAAGTGAAATCTCCAGTCCAGAAAAGAAGCAATCGGCACATATGATTGAACGTCATATTGTTCGCGATGTTATTACAATTGTGTTACACCCCAAAGTTGGTTTTCCTGGAAACGACAAATAAAACAAAAAAACACTTTTTCCTGTGACAACAAGGGTTAAATATCATGTCCGTGTTTCTCTTCCAACATAAAAGAAGAGTTCCTGCCTGCCGCTGTGACTGCCACAGCGACCCATCGCTCCAAATCAATGTTCGTGCAGGTTGCCGGAAAACAAAATAGATGACTGAGTGGGAATGAGAGGGGGAGAGAGGAGGGAGGAGAAGGGGTCAAAATGGCTCCTGAAGGCAAGACAGAGGGATGGAGGATCGAGAGGTGGAGTTTTTTTTTTTTTTTGAGGGCGCGTCCGCCCTTGGGAAGTAGCCTAGTCAGGCATGTAAGGTCTGAGGTGGTCCTCGACGTCGCCCACGCCCCAGCAGGTCAGCTGGTCCTGGGGGAGGTGCAAACACAGGCTGCACAGCTTCAGCACCGTCGCCCTGCTCTGAACGGTCTGCAAAAACATGCACGGGGGAAAAAAAAAAAATATCGCCTTGAAAAACAAGTTCAATCGCACTGTTGATGCAGGCAGCTGAGTCTGACCTGTAGGTGGTGTCTATCCATGAAGAGAAAGACCGACTGCGCAGGGTTGTTCATGATCATTCCAGCTTTGTCCTTGCGAGTGAGCGCGTGCAAGCACTGCTTCTCGTAGTCGCCGTGCTGGAACTCAAACTTGGCCTGAAACAATGATGGGAATTTAACAGTGCCCCGCTGACATGACAAGCTGGATCTAAATTCTACACTTAGCATAGATGTCAATGTGTTATTTCCATACTCGTTCAAAATACTTTTATAAATGTAAAGTGTATTTTCCCGCCACTGGTTCTGACCTGAATGGGCCTGAAGGGCTCGTCATCGGCTCCCTTCCACCTGGAGAAAAGCAGACAGACGATCTTGTCAATGTCGTTGCGCGGCCAAAGAATGAAGTCCATCTCCTGCGTGCAGCCAATCACGTCCTGATGTAGAGAAAATGCCGTCATTAAGGCATGTATTCCACCACAGCGCCGCGTGCTTGTAGGCTAACAGTTTTTTTAAATTGTCTCGTTTCAATAAGATAAAAATCGAACGGCCAATGGTAAAGCGGTAAGGCGCCCTTTCACGGAATGAAAATCAGCGTCACGCATTCATGAGCATACCCTTCGCATGGACTGGTATCGGGGGGCGTGGAGCTGCACCACATCCTTGTGTAGGAGCTCTATGGAACTCTCCAGCGAGTAGCGAGAATCCCGCACGCCTCGCAGGATGTCCTCCTCATAGTTGTTGGTCATCACCGGCACCACTTCGGCAACCTCGAAGAGCGCCGACTTCTTTTTCTGCCGAGACAGCCAAATGAGCATATGAGGTGATGGTCAAACATTTGGTCAGTTTTGGTTGGTCTGCACAACAACCTTGTCCTTGAAAACAAAGGCGATGTAAATCTTGAAATCGAACTGATCGGCCAACGATTCCCGTTTCTTCCGCAGTTGGGCGCGGAGACGATTTCTGGTTTGGTTTCGTCGCGTGGTTGGATCCCCCATGGTCAGTTGCGATGGTGTCTGCTTTTTGACCCTTTTTGACTACTAATATTTAGGGATGCGCTTCTAGTTGATGGAGCGCTAACCGCGTCTGTACACTTGCCACTCGAGGACTAAAAACTGAAACAGGTCTTCTAATCAAACAACACCATATCAAGTCATTTTCCTGTGCGTTTTGAGGGGAACAAGGCTTCTGGCGCGAGATTTTCGGTAAGACTACATCACCTTGTTGGTTATTCATAAATCCATCATTTTAAGACGCTTAGACAGCTGCCTATAGGTTTTCTCAGCAGATTTTAAAATAAAACAAGAGTAAAAAATGTGGCTGGTTATTAGAAGTACTACTTCCTAGAGTAGAGCCCCATAGCGGCGCTCGGTGAAATGGAGGACTAGCGGACTAAGATTCGGGGTAGGTTCAAAGTGCTTCATCCATGGCTGAGTGTACTGGACCGGAAATACGGACGAGCATGGCAGGGAGACGTTGGCACACATGGAAGAGGAACAAGACGTCTAAGGCTGTCTGACATTTTCCTTGCCGCTTTATGGCTTGCGGCCTACTTGCTCCTGCAAGTCCTCGTGCTGCTGCTGCTCATGCTGTATTTTTAGCACTCTAGCTAAATCGAGCTAGCAGGCTAACCGTTGACTTAACAGCGATCAAAGCTACATTTTATCTCCTAACGGGTCCGAGTTACTTTTTCTTTTTTTTTTTTTCAGGAAGGGGAAAGCTTCTCGATTACGACTCGGTCATCTTTCTTTACATGTCCTCGCCAGTATTGCGCGATGCTAAAAAGCTAACAGGCAGCTAGCGCGTGAGCTCGACATTTCGTCTCCCTAGTCAAGTTAAGATCGCGACGTCAACAACTCGGTAGGGATTGCTTATTTTAATCTGTAAACTAAAATAACCCCACGTTTTATGTCGCGTCTTTTAAAGCTTGTAGATCTTTTCCTCCGTCCGTCGTTGCCCTATATGCTGCCGCATGCCATGTCAAGATAAATCGACGGTCCAGCTGAAGTCCCTAGTTCTTTCAGTCGACGTGCGAAGCGGTCTGTCTCCCGGCGGCGGGCCCATTATTTCGCGTCCAGCGGTTTTGTTTTTTTCGCACACACTCGGTACGTCGCCCTTTTTCGGTCGGATTAATGACGGCCACAAAAAAAAAAAAAACAAGCTTCGCGAAGCCCTCCTGTGACGGAAAGCTTCTCCAAAATGGCTGCCGGACAAACACGTGACGTTTATTTGACGCGTCACGCACACAACGTGACGTGACGTGACGTTGAACGACAGGGCGGGACCAATTGTGGGCGAGTTTGTCACGTGACCCCTTGCAAGCGACCTTAAACCAGTTGCGCGAGTCTTTCTGCGCACGAAGCATTTCCTTTGTAAACTTCTGCGCCTTTTAACGGTAAGCTGACAATTACGTGACTCAATTTAAATCATATTTACAGCACTATGCAGTGGCTAATTGTCACTTACCGCTCGTTAGCAGACCGTAGTCTTGCTAGACGGCCTAAAGTTGGTTTAAATTGGCGCTGCCTTTGCTAGCATACCATGCTGCCGACATTTTGTTTGTTTTGTTCTCCGTTTTAAATCTGCTGTGTCACTTTCACGGCGGATTTAAGGACTGCAGGATGAGTTTCGGTGCCAAAGTGAGACGTGGCCGAGCCAAGAACAACGAGAACGCAAAAGTGGGCGTCAAGGTGAGGAAAAAAAAGCTAGATATTCTGTTTTTTTTTGGGGGGGTTTTTTTGTGGGGGGGGGGGGGGGGGGGGGCGTGCAGAAGCTGTTAAAGCAGGGGTGTCAAACTCATTTTTTTCGCGGGCCGCATTGTAGTCATAGCTTCTTTCGGAGGGCCATTATGACTGTCAACCCAAATAAATGTATGAGCACCTCATATTATGTACAGTAAAAGCTACAAAACTTGAGTTTGACACCTGTGTGCGTTTAAGGGCAACATATTGGCGTTTAAATTTTATTTTCCGCACCTTAAGGTGCACTTAAAAGCCTTTAGTTTTCTCAAAAATCACACTTTTGTGTGGACCAAATTCCAAAATCTGTACACTTGTTTTGTGTGGCTTCCATGTTATATAGGTGTAATATGAAGACCCTATGAACCAATCAGAGGACATTATGTTTTACATAGATCGGGACAAAAGACAATCAGGACTGTACATAGCACATAGAGTACGTACCTCCGCCACCATTGATAAATACTATCGTTTGTGCAAATCTGTAAAGTTGTTTTGTGTGGCTTTCGCCACACAGAGACGTAATATACAGGTGTAACATGTAGACCCGATGAACCAATCAGAGTAGATTACGTTTTACGTAGATTGTTTTATTTGGGGTCCTAATGCTGTTTTCTTTGCACAAACGATTGTATTTATTTATCAATGGCGGCGGAGGTACGTACTCTACGTGTTACCTGAAGTCCTCTGATTGGTTTACCGCCCCGATCTACGTAAAACGTAATGTCCTCTGATTGGTTCATCTGGTCTACATATTATGCATGTTTATTACGCCTCTGTGTGGCGGAAGCCACACAAAACAACTTTACAGTTTTGCACAAACGGTAGTATTTATTTATCTATCAATGGCGGCGAAGGTACGTACTTTGCTCAAACGATGGTATTTCGCCACACAGAGACGTAATATACAGGTGTAACATGTAGACCCGATGAACCAATCAGAGTAGATTACGTTTTACGTAGATTGTTTTATTTGGGGTCCTAATGCTGTTTTCTTTGCACAAACGATTGTATTTATTTATCAATGGCGGCGGAGGTACGTTCTCCTCTACGTGTTACATCCAGTCATCTGATTGGTTTACCGCCTTGATCGACGTAAAACGTAATGTCCTCTGATTGGTTCATCGGGTGCCTGTATATTACGTCTCTGTGTGGCGGAAGCCACACAAAACAACTTTACAGATTTGCACAAACGATAGTATTTATTTACCAATGGCAGCAAAGGTACGTACTCCTACGTGTTACGCCTAGTCCTCTGTTGTTGTTTTTTTTTTTAATCCTGATCTACGTACGTAAAACGTATGTCCTCTGATTGGTTCATCGGGTCTTCATATTACACCTGTATATTACGGAAGCTACACAAAACAACTTTACAGATTTTTGAATTTGGTCCGCACAAAAGGCGCACCTTCGTTTTTTGAGAAAATTAAAGGCTTTTATGTGCGCCTTATGGTCGTGAAAATATGGTAACAATAATGTGAGTACAGTAGAGCAGCAGAATAAAGTACAACCAAACTCACTGTCTTGCTTACGTGACTTTTTTGTTTTTTTACCGTAAGTCATGGCACGCATGGTGCGCCCCATGTTTGGATTAAACACAAAATAGACCCCGCAACTGAGTGCGCCTTTTAACCCGTAGCGCCTTATGGTGCAGAAAATACGGTATATTGAATAACCAACTTAAAGGTTGCCATGTTAGGCCTCAAAACAAACATTCATTGGCTTTTTTCAATCATTAGACTTAAAATAAAAAATTCTTAGGAAGGTAATAGGCAATTTTCTAAATAACTTTATAAGTTACTTTCACCCCAATTGGAATAGGTTTAAAATGACAGTTTGTACAAATTAACTAGTCATCTTTGTCATATTTTACGTTACATTGCTCTTTCAGAGCTTTTTCTCACAAGCCCCTGAGTCCTCGAGTTCTTCCAGGACGAAGTTGCAAGTCTTCCAGCCCTTGTCAGTCAACAGTGATTTGGTAAAGTCGACTCAGGTGACTGTTTTTTTAGTAAATTAGTTTGAAGTTGTTTTTTTTTCTTTAAGACAAAAAGTGAATTTGGGCTTTTCTGTGGTTCCAGGCGGCAAAGGGTGCCATCCCCAAACGCAAACAGTGGCTTGACCTGCAAAGCAGAGGCTTGAAAAGGGTGAAGGTGGAAGTGAAGTCAACACAGACTGAAGATGTTTCTTCTTTGAACGATGATGCCTACGAGCTTATGATCAAAGGCAAGATGACATTTTGTCTGCTAATATTACCTCTACTTGAGCTAACTCTTTGTTGTTTTTGTAGAAATGCCGCCTCCTGCTTACTGGAAGGAAATGGCAGAAGAGCGTCGCAAGGCTTTGTTTGATGTTCTACAGGAGAATGAGAAGGTGAGTTAAGGTTTAGTTGGCCAGTGGAGCCGAGTAACTATTACATGCACATTTATGGGGGAATAATTCAGTTTCAGGTTGGGATTATTTACCCACTTTTACCCCCCCCCCGCCAATTTAAAGTTTACTTTTTTTACATTGATTTTCTGCCCGTTTTTAAATTTTGTTGTACATGTATGTTTTTAATGACTTTTTTTTTGTAAACGCAAGTCAGCTCTTGAATGACGCTTAAGGAAGTCCTTTTCTCATAAATCAAGTTGAGCCCGACCTGCCCATTCTCGCCCGCATTTTTTAATCAACCGCTTTGAAAACCAACCAGCTGCACAAAGACATTGAGGCCAAAGATGAGCAAATTGCTCAGCTGAAGAGCGACAATGAGGAGCTTCGCGAGCTCTCCGATCACGTCCAGCGCATGGCCGACATGATCGAGGTATGCGCTCGACGCGACACGATGCTCTCTGCTGAATGTTTATGAGTGCTTCCTTGTCGGGGTCGCAACTAAAGCCGCTAGTTTCTGTTCAGAGGCTGACTGGGAAGGGACCAGACAACCTGGAGGAACTGAAGGGCCTTGCAATGAATGAAGAACAAGGGCAACGTGATGTGGCAGAAGATGATGGTGAGGAACATGAAGATTACAGTTATAGTGAGGCAGAGGAACAAACTTCAGATGATGTGGATGAAGAGCAGCAGCAGCATTAACTCTACCCAAGGGATATGAGAGGCATGTCCAAAATGGCTCCAAATAAATTGTTTCCTCCACTTGAAATATATTTTAAAGTTGTTGGAAATCTGTAGGCGTGGCGTCCTCCAACACATGTGGCCCTGTCAGTGTTCCGAGAGCAAATGACTTTCTTTTTTTTTTTCATTTGCTGGGAGGCACTTGAATGTTTTGATGTACATGCTGTATTTTTAAATAAATGTTTTACACACCGTCTAATGTCATGTTCTACACATCTGCAAAAGTCAAGTTTTTGACAGTGGTTTGGATTGTTTGCTGCTGTCGTATGGTGGCAGTTTGACATGACACGACACTAATACTTGCACGCTAGCATCTTGTGTTTGAGCAATTATTTTCCAAACATGAAACTGAGCAAAAACCGGGCTTAATTCACAGTGGTGTTGCGTTTTCTTCAAGATGTCCGTCGTTGAGCAAGGAAAACAGATGTGGAGTAATAGTTGGTTCTTTATTTGCAAGATCTTGGGTTGTCTCACGGCAGTCTGTACACAATGCACTTCAACAAATGAAAAACAACCACGTCAGACTCCAGATTTTATACTGTGCACAAACAGGAATACGGAAGGGAAGAAATGGGAGGGGAAAAGAAGGAAAAACATATCCTCATGTCTTATCTACTGAATGTGTCATGACGTTAATGAGCTCTGCCTTATGTGTAATGGAAAGGTTACCAAGCTGTGTGTGCTGTCAGTGTTCTGATTGAATAACTGTATGCATGAATTAATGAGTATTTAGACATTGCTGTTGCTCCCTCTTCAGTGGTTAAACATATCGTGACTAATTTGAATATTTTCCGACCCACTTATCGCATAGCAGTGAGGTTGACATTTGCGTGAATCTCCCGACGCCACAGGCAGAAGACTGCACGTTTTCTCACTCATTGGGAGCCTATTTTCCCTCAACCTGATCTACTTTTGTTTTGTCACGCAGTATGATCCCATTTCAACAGACGATAACAGCATGACAAAATGACCGAGAAGGCATAAACTCCGCCCTCTTTTCGTAGTGTGAAAGCGAGCAATTTCCATCAGCACGTAAGAGTGCACGTTCTTTCGGCAAAAAAGTCCCTTAACCCTGGGAAAAATCATTTCCTAAACATAGATTAGATTGCTTATTATAGAAAGTCAAGGGATCACAAATGTCCATTATGGGGATAAAACAGTCATAGCTGTGCGTATGTAACGTTCCTCATGTCAAATGTAATGTTCCACATCTAGTACCGTCTCGTGCTCAAATCGTGAACTGCAGTTAATATGCATTTTCTCATGATCACCAAATTCACCAGTCGTTTTTTTATTCTGGTACTTGTTTTGTTTACGTTAAAGACAGACGCTATAAAAAAAAAAAAAACTACTTTAGAATTAAACAAGTAAAACAGTTTGTTGGAATGAATAATTTGTATACATTTTATAATCGACTGAGTTTTGTAGCATTTTTCTGCTTTAAAGTTAATTAAAACAGTTGTTGCAGTTCAATTTTTCTTTATTTTGTTTGACAAAAGCCATGATGATGCGAGAGACTTAAAAATATCTTTAAGTGCACTGAGGAAAGAGTGTATTTTATTTTCTACATATATATTTTTACACTGTGTGGTTAGTAACATGCCAACCTGAACCAACAAATTGTATAAATGTTCACGTTAGCTTTACTACCTTGGCTGTGTATGCGTGCATGCTACAAAGCTGATTTGGCCCCAAAAATTTACAAAACAAAAATGCTATATGTGTGTGTGTGTGTGTGTGTGTGTGTGTGTGTGTGTGTGTGTGTGTGTGTGTGCGTGCGTGTGTGTGTGTGTGTGTGTGTGTGTGTGTGTGTGTGTGTGTGTGTGTGTGTGTGTGTTGTTAAGGTGAGTGGGCGCGTGACACAAAATGTGATGTCAAGAGGTTGCACAGTTCTAATGGTCAGGTTGCCAATATGTTTAAAGACATGTAGAGGGACATTATGGGAGGGTCAAAGGTTGGTTGTCAGTGCAAGGGTGCGTCTAGGTTGGTGGGCGTGTCCTGGTGCTGAGCCTCTGCGTCGGGAACATTCATCTGCTCGCTGCCGTCCATTTCCGGACTCATCTTGTTCTGAAGCAGGAAATGGATTTGGAGATTCTTTAATGTCATTGCTCTTTTTTTTCAGGATTTTTTTGTTTTGTTTAATATATACCTTCCATGTTCCCATTTTCTCCTCAAATGACTTGAATGTAGGAGCGTTCCTGGGAATAGAAATTCCGGAATTCGTAAGGTTTTATGTTTGATGTAAAAGAAAATCACATGCACATTTATTAAAACAATATAGCATAGTAAAATAAACATTGCATTTGCAAAAATGCAGTTCACACTTGGAATTTTTATGGAAAAAAAATTGATATTGATTATTAGTTATTTATTAAGACAAATTATGACATTTTGGTTAAAAAAAACTGCTAATTGTAACTGTTTCTGTTGAAATTATTTTCCTTTAACAACTTTAAAAACTGGTTATTGCTTAAAATATTAGCAGATGCAGTACGTTAGTACAGTGTTTCCCAACCTTTTTTCATTCATGGCACACCTTTTCATTGGAAAAAATCTCGCGGCACACCGCCAACAAAAATCTGTTAAGCTCCTATATTAAAATCAGTTACCGTATTTGCCAACCATCGACCTTTTTCGATCCAAAATCAACCGAAAAAAATCTATCTCGACTTATACACCGAGTCATAAAATTTAACTTCGTATTCATCGCTTCAAATGTGATGGTAACCAAGGCCGTTTCTCATGCATCTCATTGTGCGTGGGTGTGCGTCCGTCAGGCTCATCAAACAGCGAGAAACTGAATCATTATAAAGCGTTCGTCGCATTAACACGCATCCTCAGCAACAATTTCAAATATTCTCACCTCAATAATCGGACATCGAAAGCCAGGCAGCGACGAAGTACTGGGTATTGAGCGAATGTGCGAGTCATCGCGCGTCAAGCAACGACAATAACTACCGGTACGTAAACATTCAATCGCCATGTCTAAATGAATGTCGTTGGCACTTAGAAAATATTCGCCAAACTTGGCCAGACTTCCAGGGGAAGAGGCCGAATTTTCACTTGTTCTGGCCGACCGGAGGAACCAGCCAAGGCGGACACTTTACGGCGCAAGAGCCGTTGGCACTTAGAAAATATTTGCCAAACGCTCTCAGGATAGAGAAGACCAAGAAGATGCCCTTTATGACGACAAACTAAACGAAAACGAATGGAACGAGCTTTTCGGAAATAGCGACGATGAAGACGAATTTTGAACTCTATGTACCGGCAATCACTTTATAATTATAATTTGTTGTTTCTTAACTAAAAATAAACCAGTTTCTAAGAGTGTTCATTGTTGTTAGTCTCTCTCGGCGCGTAATATCACAGGGTCATGAAGTAAATAATATTTAAAATGGCGTATAGATCGCTCGCTACAAACTCGCAAATTTGAACACATTTCGTCAATAAATTTCGCATATTTCTGATTGAATTTTGAAGTTTAATATAATGCAACAATTGAGCTCGACTTATACAAAGGATATATCATAAAATCGTAAATTTACGTCGAATTTTAGGGGGTCGACTTATACACCGAGTCGACTTATACACCGGCAAATACGATATATTACAACGAAACACGTAGAGTCCTATTCCTATATATGTATGGAGAGTTGAATAATTTAATAGAAATACTAAATATTCTTTAAATTGTATTCCTTTTTTTAAATAAAAGTGACAGTTTTTTAAAAAGGTTTTAGACGGTGTAAGAAATAAACTATTTAAAGTGATTGTGATTAAAATAAAAGAATCAACGTGATTTTGTTTACTGTTTTAGACTAGGTCTATAAATATTGCAACAATAAGAACAAAGTCACTTTTAAAGACGCTCTGCTGTTCTGACAGCAGCTGAGTGGCTATCACAGTTGAGGAGTCTCGACTTGACTGCTTATTTTACGTATGTGAAAAATAACCGGTTGAACTGCATTCTCTGATTTCCATCAGACCACATACGCACCACAACCGTCATAGTGTCTGTCACTGTTAGCAAAAGCACACAGCAACACACACATAAACTGAATATGTGCCGATGCAATACAATCATATCGACACAATATGAAATCTCAAGATTGTCCGATTCTCCACACATGCACGATTAGCAAGTGGCTGACCAGGCCTTGCGCGAACTGACCAGTGGTTTGGCGATCCTGTTTACAATGCGCTCCGTAATTAATATTGGCACAGCTGAACGTCTCTCACGGCACACCAGTGTGCCGCGGCACAGTGGTTGGGAAACACTGCGTTAGTATATCCTCAACAATTTGTCCCAGTAGTTAAAAAAAGTTAAAACAGTTTGTGTACAACTTTCTACTTGACATGACTAATTCAAATGTAAAGTTTGATGCAACTTGGTAGACAAACTTGCCTAAAAAGTGCGGCGGACACAACGGCGTCCTTCTTACCTCATGACAGGCATGCTAGCCGAGCGCTGCAAAGAGCGCTTGCTAGTCAGCAGCGTTAAGAAGAAGAAGGGGTGGGAGTCAGTTAGAGGTCGTTTCAGAATAGCAGTCGGCACACGTGTACACACCCATCTCGCTATGACCCGTTAAGCCTGATTGAGGGTGAGCTTGTTGACACATAGTCAACACGTAGTCTTGTTGCTTTGTGTTTTGGGGGCCCGGGGTTTTTGTGTCCACCATGAAAAACACACACAACTTGTCAGGCACTTGCACAAGGTTGAGGAGCCCATCAATCTTGTTTGCGGTTTGCTAATAATCCACGGAGCAAGGATGACAGCGGAGAGGTTGGATTAGCATTCTCGTTTGGGAAGGTGATGTTGATTGGGGCCGTGGGGGTCTCTGGGTTAGTGGGTTCCGACTGTTGGATTAAGCCGGAAACAATTAGCGAGAGTCCAGGAGCTTTGGTTTAATAAATGACGACCAATAGCGGCCATTGCGCTAATTAACAGACGTCGTCCATCAGCCACCATTGGCTCAAGACGAGTAAAGGGTTTAGCAACCATAACCATCTCAGTTCATACATGCTTGTTATTAGTTAGTTGTTATTAGATGAGTTGCTTGTCCATTTAGGTTATGCCAGTCGTCACATTTTGTTTCAAGGTCTCCTGCCACATGCAGTTGCGTGCGCTCGTGGCTCACCTGATGTCATCCAGTTTACGGCTGATGGTCAGACTCATGTTGGAGAAGGCCGATGTGGCCTTCAGGCCAGCGTGTGACAGCGTCTCTGATGTCCTCTTGTACCTGAGAAGAGCAGCAAAAGGCTGGTCAGTCAGTGAGTTTGTTTGTTGGTGACCTTACAGTCTCGTCCGGTTCAGCGGACCAAAGGAAAGAGGAAGTGCAGGACATACGCCGAAGAGGTGGTGACCTCCTGCCAGGTTCTGGTGAAGTTCTGCTTGAGCTCGTTGAGCGGCGTCACCCCCAGCTTCCGCTTGATGTCGGCCAGCTGCCTCTCTTTCGCCGCCAGAACCTGAGACAGTGTCAGGATCTCGTCCTCCACCTGCAGGCGCAACCTCACTTGGAACATTGCGAGACTCGAACAGGAGCACCAAATGAGGACAGCACTAACCCTCAACAGCTCCACTTGTAGCTCCTGGCGTTCCTCCTCCGTCATGGTGGGCGGTGGGGCTTCCACGCTCACTGCCGCGTCCTGACCCACCTCAGCTGCTTCCTGACCCACCTCGGCCGCTGGATCCAGATGCTGCTGCGAGCCTGAAAGGTCCGCAAATGCTCATTTGCTTTTGCTTGACAGTTTGGGTGGCCATCGGGTGGCGACCGAGGGCAATCGTGGCGGTGAGTATCGACCAGCGTAATGGAAGCCAAGCGTTCCAGCACTCTGATAGCAATGGGAGCAGCAGCACATCAATAATACAAAAAGCCTTCCACGTGGAGAAGTGGCCACTCCATCAAAAGGAGGAGTGGCAAGGAGACAGCTGAGTGTGGGCAAAAGATTTGGGACACTAAGAAGACAGCAAGCAGAAGACATTGAACCTCCCCCAAACTGTTTCCACAAAGACAAGGTTGACTCAGTTTCTAGAAGTTCTGTCCATTGGGAGAAAACACAAAAAGAAGAGACAGTTAGGATGACAAGAATTTCAAGGCGTCATCTCGTAATTGGACCGAAACTTGCGCTGATGGCTCTGGCGAGCGCTCACCCAACCAAAAACGGACGCTTTCCCATGTTTACCTTGGCTACGGAGCGCCGGCGAGCCGGGCGGCGTGTTGCAGAAGGCGGGCGCCACCACAGGTAGCTGGCATTGACGCCTTGCTCAAAGTCAAAGGGTGAGCAGTACTCGTCCGTGTCGTCCCAGCCCGCCACCATCGCGTGCACGTGACCCGGCGCGTTCCTCTTTCACATTAGGGATGTCGTCCTTTGCGCTCGTCAGAAAGCACTGCGGGGTTGTTGCGTGACCCCCCCCCCCCACACACACACACACCGCCCATCCTGGTGCTCCCCTTCATGCGTCACGTGAGACAAGCGAAAGCATAATCCGCCGTGTCCCAGATTACAGCCCGGCCGGCGTTTAATCCGAGCAGGGGCCTGTCTTGGGTTGGGGGCCGCGATGGAGGCCCGAGGGGTTGCGGCGGGAATTGTGTGTGCTCACAATGAATGTGTGCATGTGTGTGTGTGTGAGAGGCGGCTTGAATAATATGACAAGATCCTCTAGAAGAGCATCAGCGTAGGAGTCAAGATATTTTTTTTCTAAGATCCATTTTGTTATTATATGTATGACTGTTAAAATGTTTTCTAAAAGCATCAAGACATTGTGTGTTTGTCTGTTCAGTTAAGTTTTTTATCGGATCTTCCAAGGGTAGTCAAATGTATATAAATTTGCCTGTTCAGTAAAGTTTTGATCAGATCTTCCAAGGGTAGTCAAATCTATGTAAATTTGATTTATTTTCTCATAATTGTCAATATTTGTACGGCGGTGAATGTTTATAAATAACATGCATCAGGTAACTGGGGGAAGGCTGAATAGTTTTACTTTATTTTAGTTTGATTCCAAAACAATTCACTGTTAAGAAAAAACATGCAAAAGACACTAACTCATCACGTACATGGTTAATGCTTTTATGAAAACCAGACCCCGTTGCTTATGTCCCCTTCTACCAAATGAGAACAAGCGTCCATTTGCGCGGCTTGATGGGTCGCAGCATCAAATCAATTAGCGTAATTTTTGCCGCATAGCGTGTCACATGATGGCCTCTGAAAACCAAAATCACGGGGTGGCGAAGGGGATTGCCCACCGTGCCAAACTCTTGTCCTACGAAAAGTGGCTGCGGGGTCCCTGGACAAGCAAGGAGATATCTTTGCTCACATGAAAAACTTGCTAAATTGGTTAGATATGATGACATCTCAGGCCTTGTGGAAGTATGCTGATGCAAATCAATTCACATGCAATCCACCACGCTGTTAATGATCGATCGCATACAAAGGATGCTAAAAGAAGAAAAAGAATGCCGGCCAGCATCTCCAGGCTGAGGCTGGATGGGAAATCTGTTGACAAATCATGACAACAAAACGCCTATAAAAGGATTAATGTACACCTTCGGCCCGATAATGTTGCGTTCGCCTACCAATATAAGGTAGCTCATTAAATTGTCAGCTTGCGAGGCTACAAAACAGATGGATTGCAGCATCATTTACATTAGCTACAAACATTTAGCTGCAAAAAGAATTTAAAATTTCTGTTGGAAGTGGTGTTAGACCTCTAAAGGTCCATTCTGAACTATGATCCAGAAAAAGGTCAGTACACTTAATCATTATTATGAACATTTTGCGCCTTTTACAGCACTTAATCTGAGGTTTGATTAGTTGTATTTAAAACTGACAGCACATGGTACTAACAAAATGCTCAACATAAAGTTTATTCGTGCATAATCGACTCAATACTTTGTGTGCTGAAACGCAAACTATTCATTATGCATAGCGCTGTAAGGTAAGGCAACTTTATTTCTGTTATGTGTATGACAAAATACATTTGGCATGCTTGTGCCACTTGACTTCCTGCTTGTATTTACTGACATGCGCACTCGACACTGATTGGCCTTTCAAAGATTATATACCCAGTCAAGAAAAACACATTTACAATATATGTATGTTATAAGCACGCTGTACACGTGGCGTTTAAAACCATTATTGGAGCTCTTTTTTTTTTTTTTTTTTTGGTTAATTGGGCCAAGTGAGTTCCTCGTTCACACACGGACAAGTCCACTTCCGCGTTAAATTTTCTTGTCATTTAAAATCCACAAATGAACATCTTGGGGCGTTTTTTAAACTCGACAGAAACCCAAAGTATGAGCGAGACATTGAAAAGAAATTGATTACCTTTCTCGTTGTTGTCCATAAATGCGTCTTGGTGGATGCTATCGTGTACGTGTGTGTATGTGTGTGTATGTGTGCGTGTGCGTGTGTGTGTGGTGCTCTTAGATCCAATCACGGACACGCGCTTTTTCTGTGTTGAAACTGAAGTTCTTTTTCTTCGTCGTCTTCTTTTCCTGGTCTCTGCCTTCTTGTCTCTGGCTGGGTGCCATTCATTCCGTGGGGGCGGGGCGCGTATCCTTTACGTCATCACGTACAAGTGTAAACAGAGGTGAGCACGTGGGTGTCAAAGCGACGCCGCTAACACCACGCATGCGCAATAAACAACCCATTTCGGCTGAAGTGTTTCTGTCAAAAATAACGGCAGAATTCTTAACTGAAGCATTTAATGGTGACCAGGTGATGAATGTAACATCAAATGTACACGAAGCCATATTGACACGTATTTCGTACATTTAAATACATGTTTTCATGCTTTGTGTATTGGAACATTCAGAAAGGCACCTAAAAACACAAATTTACTATATTAGGGATATAAAATATAAGTTATAAAACCAACTTTATTGATATTAAAAAATTATAATAAATAAATGTCACTTTTAGAAAAATTTGTAAATAAAATGATTCTGTGTAGGTGCAGTATATTATTGTGGCGGATCTTAGGACCAGGCCTCTCACCCAGTAGGCCTGCATGACTGACGGACCTCTTTCCTACTAGGTTTCAAGAACCACTTCCTCGTCACACGTTGCGCTTCTAAAATCATTTTAACACGCGCTGCATATTTTAATGGGAGTGGTAAGAGTGAGCCAACAGTGCGAGAACAAGATGCGCCTGCAGAGCCGCCACTCAGCCACTACGCGAGTGTGACACATCCCCACATAGCCACCTCAATGTTAACTAAGGGCGGCTTATGCCCCCGTTGCTGTTCACACGCTGTCTGCAAAGCCCTTAATTGGACGCCAGTGAAACTTTACACCCGGCTATGCAAACTATCACAAATGCACAAAGCAGGTCACACATGTTCACAAAGAGGGAGGTTCTCATGAATACAGCATGCCCAGCCTGCATCCAAGTGCAAGGAAGCTGAAGTGGACATTCTGTACTGTTCACTGTAGAGGACAACAGCATTGTGGGACAGGTGCTTGCTGTACCTGTACTCTATTGTCTTGTTCACAGACTTCAATTAAGCTCAAACCACAAGAAAATACTTTATAGTTTCACAGGCCCTGCTTGAAAGGGGGGGGGGGGGGGGGGGGGGTTAATGGACATGCCGTACAGTTCTGAGCAGGGCTGTGGACTTGGACTCGGGGACTCGGTCGGACTCGGTCATTTTTGCCGGACTCGGACTAGGTGTTGATTTTGACCGAGTCCGACAATAAAAAAAATACGTTCAATTTTATTTTCATCATGCTGCTGAGAATGCGCGTAGGAATACTGTCCACAGCCCTGCTTACGATCAATGCGGCCACGTTGAGTTGCACTTAGGCTAATGTTTACATTATGTACCAATGTCAAGGACAATTATGTCACCCAGCTTATATCATTGATGTGTTTCGATAGTTGTGAGGTCGTCACTAATTATTTGTGTTTAGATAAATGTCTGAGCTATAATGGTGTAATTAATGATTAAAAAATATTAGCTTACATGTCCTGTGTTTCAGAATGGTTATTTAATTGGGCGAGAGTGTGTGTTTTCAAGCGTTTTGCCTAATGCCAATGGCACTCAGGGCTAAGGGTGGGCTTCAATGACTATTTTTGTAAAGCCACGCATTTAATACCATGTCAAATAATATATTAGAGTGTAGGTTATGTTCCAATGTATCCACTTCTATCGGTTAAATTGTCAACCGTACATTTATGACTACGCCATGAGTGATCTACGTTATGAACTAGCACAACTCCGGTAGGGCAGGGAAAATGTTATCGATCCGACGTCCGATTGGAACGTCGCCTCACTTTTACGTCCGCGTTCTCAGCAAGGGATCCTATATAAGCCGAACCAGCCAATGTGAAAGCAGTTGCGTTCGTTCTGGTAGATTTTGATCTGAACTAGCCTTGAATAAAGACTAAGCAGTCACATGAATTAACAGAAAAAATGGACAGCCGGACTCGGACTCGGTGGTCAAGAGGCCCGACTCGGACTCGGTGCAAAAATCCGACCGAGTCCACAGCCCGGTTCTGAGAACAAATATTCTAAACGTGAATGATATGAAAAATCTCCTATCATAAGGTGTATTTATTATTACATTAAATATTTTATGTTATAATTTATTCTTAAACAATGGATTATTTTATACTATTGCAGTTGTATTTAAAATATTTGTACATAGTATATAAAAGTATTAACTCACAATAAACAAAAAAGTACTAAAATGTAACATAACCATAGCAGAATTTTGTGGCATCTCATTGAGGATTTTATTTATTATCAGAATAATATAACGGCAGACTCGTATTACGTCACGTGAACATACTACGACGTACAAAAGAGATTGAAAGGTCTTCAAAAAGTGAATTTCTGTGCTTTGAGCAGAGTCGGAAAGCGTTAAGGAGATAACTAAATGAAAAAAGGCGAGCGCGAGGGACTGAGAGATATGAGAAGCATGCGGAAAATGGGTGCAGCCTTGCACACACAAAAGCCCCCATTGGCAAGCCACGGCACCCCAGCTCCCCCTCTTCCAGCACCCCCCCCCCCCCCCCCGCTCCTCCTCCAGCACCAGTCGAGGTGCATTGTGGGGAGGAAAGTCGTTGCCATTCGACCTCTGCGGGGCCTGCGCGGACGCAGCCAGAACCCTGAAAATGTCAGTATGCGCCTAAAAGAGCGATTGTTTTCCGCATAACTGAAACACTCGTACCGGCCGGGCACCTCGCGACCGAAAGACGACGATTAACGACGGCGTGGGTGACAGAGAGAAGACGGAAGGGGAAAAGGAGCATTTGCCGTGGCGGGGGGGATCCTGGTGAGACATTTGTCATAAGCGCAAGAAAATGTCCGGCGAGAGAAACCGCAGGTCGCTGGCGTTCCGAGGCGGTGGACTTGCCGGGCTAACGGGCTCCGCAGGCTGCGGCGGGGGGAACGGTAGCAGCTGGGAGGCCCCAGCCTGTCAGGACCGACATTTTAACGGCAACCGGCCGGACCAAGACGACGACGGGGACCTGGGGGCGACGGGACCAACGCGGAAGCGACTGGAGGGCGCCGGCTCGGTGAGCGACAGCACGGAGCCGGACGCGGAGGAGGAAGAGGACACGGAGGGGGCGGCCGGGGGCCGCAGTCGCGGCGACGCCGACACCGAAGGTGACGCAGTCGCCAACGGCTACAAGGAAGCGTGCACCAAAGACCTGGCGGAGTCCGGGAGCGCCGAGGCGGGACCCAGGAAATGCGGCGTGGGGATGAGACCGCAGACGCTACTCCAGAAGCACTCGCTTTTCCACGCGTCGTGGCTCCACGAGTTCCCATGGCTGCGCTTCTGCCAGCAGACGGGGCTCATGTCGTGCTGGTGGTGCCGCGACGCCGCCACCCGGAGCGGCGACGAGCTCACCAAGGGTAGCAGGAGCTACAAGCGGGCCCTGCTCCTCCGACATCACCTGTCGGCCGAGCACGGCAGGAATGACCCCAGCAAACAGGTAACTCGCACCCCACACTCCTGAACCGCTATCAAACCTTGACATAAAATACACTTTCAAACCACCCAAACACATTTTATCGACTTTTAACACCACATCTTATGCTTGATATTTGAGTAACTTTATCAGACATTTGCAGTCGAGAACCAACTTGTCGGAGATCCCCGCTGTCCGCTTTGAAGCTAATTAGCTTAGGGCTAAGCTAACTGGTAGCTTTTGGCCGTGTATCCGGAATGAGACGCTCGAGTCTGGAGTGAAATTCTCGATGCAAACGCTGAACATCGTGCAAGGTAGCTGGCTATCGAGTACAACCGTGAGTTTTTGTGATCCCCTCAATGCTTCCTACTCGTGTTTTTTTTTTGGCAGTAAACAGCAGAAAAGTATTTGTTCAAGGCCAGTTGTAAGCAAAATATAGCCCGCGGGTCCATCAAAGCTCTTGGCTCAGCTCTTTAATCCGACCCTGAATCTGTTCATAACAAAGTATAACCATAATGTAAAGTATTTCATAATTCATAGGAATCATTTGACATGTATATAATTTTACTAAAACATTTTACATATGCACTTATCGTTTTATTTATCGTTAACAATTTAATTGCATTTGACTATAAATAACTGATTAATATCTTACAAATGCGTTTAATGACCTGGCTTCCTAAAAACAATTCTAATTGACCCTTAAGTACATTTGTTTGCACACCCCTTTGAAGCAGTTTCATTCAGTTGGTACTGTACATATGCCCCTTCCTTTTTCCATGTTTACCGTTGCCTCGGCATCTAACTTGATTACTATCTCGCCAGAGGTCACAGTGACAAGGGGAGCTGCATGCCCCCTATCTTGATTACTATCTCGCCAGAGGTCACAGTGACAAGGGAGCTGCATGCCCCCCCCCTCCCCCTTTTTGCCCTCCTCTCAAGGCTCGTGCTCCCTGGTGACCTCTGTTGCTTTTACACAACCTTCCCCCTCCTCCCCTTGGGGAGCTAAATTAGAGGCGTTGTGCCAGAACGACCCCCGGAAAATCCATAGTGGACAAGAGCAAAAAAAAAAAAAAAGTCTATTGAGAGCAGGGTGAAATGGATGTCCCTAATCCAGAGATGTCAAACGGTGAGCCACATCGCAGTCATGATTTTAAGGTCAGAGTTTAGTTGCCAAAAATTGGTAACCCTGTACTAAAAGAAAAAGGAAAATAATTCTGTGCAATTGGTCTTCGAGGAATTAACTCATTTCATGGTGCAGCGACATGGATTAAATCAAGGACAATTTCCTAATATTGTTTTTTGTTGTTGACGGTCGTCCCTTTGGGGTGTATCTTGTGATTCAGGCTTGTTGAAATCTCCGCTCGAATATTTGAGGGCTACGTGACTGTAAAGAGTGGATGTGTGTGTGTGATAAAATAACCTTTTTTTTAATGGTGCAGACATTTGCACGGCATTCTCAGATGCCATAAAAGCAGGGAGTGTTCGGTCAACGTTGCGGACCTTTCCAATCGGGTGTCAAAGAGCGTTTGTGCCGCTGAGTGAGCTATCGCAGCTGACTTGCGAGGCCCAGTTCGCTCGCAAGAGGATTGGACTGCCGCATTTAGTCTCTTTGCTTGCCACTGGCACTTGCTAATCGGAATGACTTAGTGGTCCACTAACTTGTACACGTGTCTAATTGGGAAGGAGAGCGCCACTAGTGGATTAGGGCGCTCAATGCTTCTGATTCTGCCTGGCAACCAAATGTAGCCAAACCAAAGTTTAGTCTGGCCTTCAGAGGGGCAAAAGACGTCATCGCACCCTTGCGCTTCATGTGAGTTGTTGAAGCCCAGCCCCCGCGGTTGGGTCAAAGATCGGCTAGCTCAAGTGATCCCCATGGGTGGAAAATTGGGGGGTCATTTCACCCCTTGATTGTAGCTCTGACAAAGTGTTTGCGGAGTGTTTACGATCTGCCATCTCCCGTGGACATGATGTTTATTGGGGGCTGCAGGTCAGGGGGACGGGACAGGGAGAATTCTTGTTGAATTAGCAACTCTTCCACACACACACACACACACACACACACACACACACACACACACACACACACACACCTTTCTCGTCAGTTTCTTCTTCTGTGGCACGACAATGTTGGCTCGGCCCTCCTATACCTTGGGCCAAACTCACACAGCTGTATTGTTCTGCTAACTGGGGACCGGCCGGTCGGGTTGACTTGAGTTGTGGGGAGGGGGTTGTGAGTTCTGGGTGGGGTTCTTTAGGGGGGCTTTAATTTCTGCTGGTTTACTGTTCAAGGTGTGTCGTGTTTGGCACGGATCTGCCGTCCCTTGAGGGGGCAGAGCTCCACAGTTTGTTTAGGTTTGAGCTTTATTTGTGTCGTGGCTTGTTTTGATGGCTCGCTCAACCCCTCTGTCGTCGATTGTTGTCGTCCGCCTGCCATCCGATTTGCGGTTGAGCTTTTCCTTCTTGTGTCAGCGACTGTGGCTCTCCTTGCCCACACGCCAGCGTATTACACATGCAGAAGGAAAGGAAAAAGAGTGAGTTCTCAAAAGGCCCACAGTGAGTGGACAATGAGCCTCGGGGAGAACGCGGGCCATTGTGAAGGCCACTCAAAAATGGGGTGGCCTTGTTGACTTTGGCGCTTGCTCGCGTTCCTTTGCCTAACGTGCCCCCCCCTCCTCCCTCCAGCTCCACGTTTTCTCTCAAGGTCTGCCGACTATCAGCCATCTCTTATCTTGCCATTGTAATGTTTCCTCCATTCTAAGCCTCCTTTCAGCCGTTACGGCGAGCGTGTTCCCATTCACTCTCTGGCAATCCCTCACAACCCATCACTCTCTCCCTCCAGCTGTGTGGCCGAGGATGTATGATAACACACCCACCTCATCCCACCCGCTCTTCTCTCGTCTTTGTATGCCATCTCGTGTGCCCGGGCTGCTGCGCGGACAGTGGGGGCTGGGTGGGGACCTCCGCGAAATGAATTTAATCGGCTGAAACCCCAGCTGTGTGTGTGTGTGTGTGTGTGTGTGTGTGTGTGTGCGTGCGTGCGTGCGTGCGTGCGTGTGTGTGTGTGTGTGTGTGCGTGCGTGCGTGTGTGTGTGTGAGTGCAGCTTGCTTTCTGTGTGTTGGCGAGGGTGGTGGGAGGGGGGAAAAATGCCAGAGGAATGTGAATTATTCTGGATTAGGACATCTGCTGTGCAATTTTGTTGCAAAAAAAAACAACTGTCAAAGTAGGCGTCCTGTATATGTTGTCGGTGCGGTTTGTATGTACGATGAAGCTCACGGTGTGTGCGTGCATTGTTTTGTGTACTCCCCCATCTTACTTGCTCGGTACCAGGCTGGCTCTTTGGCTTGTGAGGAGGACGGGTGGGGGGATAGTTCAGCTCTTCTGCCAACTCCCCTCCCTGTCATCCATCCTCCGCCAGGTCTCTCTTTGTTCCAGTGTGCAAAAAGTCCACCATGAGATTTGATTCACCTACTCCTCAAGCAAGCAAGCCAGAAGGTTTTCCAAACAATTCCACTCAACTTGGAAAGCGGGAGGTGCCGGCGGCTCCCGGTCCAGGCAGCCCGTCCCTCCATTGTAGCAAGCTCATTTGTATCCCCACTCCCCTTTTGGAAGCCCGTCAGACCGGTTTGTCCCCCTTGAGCAGGCGTGTCGGGAGCCCTGGGGGTGTTTGCCCACGTCAGAGTGTTGAGTAAAGATGAGGCCAGCGCCAGGGAAATACTGTTCGATTTGTATAAACGCACAACCCGTACACGGTGTGCTCAAATTGTCCTTCAGCAAACTTTCCAAGCCGTTCGTCCCCTTAAACTTACATTTGTGTCTTCAGGGCAACAAAATAGAAGACTGCTCAAAGTATATGGAGAGCCTAAAAGGTGACTTTTTGCAAATGTGTCCAGCTTGTTGCCAGTTGTTCTAGAACAAAAAATACATATATACATACATGTCCTTCTTGCAAATGGACTGATTCAGAACAATATTGCGACTGACAACATTCAGAAACCTCAATCTGCTAATTTGGCGCCGTCCATCACCTAACCGTGTGGTTTTGCTATGACCCAGGAGTCGGGGAGGCCCTCGGACAACGCCAGCCCCTCCACCAACTCCTCGGAGGAGGACTACCGCAACAAGCCCAACGAGAACTCCTACTGCTACCAGCTGCTGCAGGAGCTGGACAAGCAGCGCAAGAGCGGCATCCTGTGCGACGTCAACATTGTGGTGTCGGGCCAGGTGTTCCGCGCCCACAAGAACATCCTGGTGGCGGGCAGCCGCTACTTCAAGACCCTCTACTGCCTGACTCAGAGCGAGGTGCAGGACCAGGCCACCGTCACGCACCTGGACATGGCCGCCGTGCAGGGCTTCTCGGTCATCCTGGACTTTCTCTACTCTGGTAACCTGCTGCTCACCAGCCAGAACGCCATCGAGGTCATGTCGGTGGCCAGCTACCTGCAGATGACCGAGGTGGTGCAGTCGTGCCGGGCCTTCATCAAGGACGCGCTCAACATCAGCATCAAGCAGGAGGCACCCGACTCGGTGCTGGTGGACTACAACAAGCGGCAGACGCTGGCCAAGGAGGGCCAGCGGGGGCGCCCCGACCGCAAGCCCAGCAACTTCTGGGCCACCACCATCCTCTCCAAGTTGTCCATCAAAGCCAGCGGCAACAGCCGAGTCAAGGAGGCGGCGGGGGAGGCCGACAACGGCGGCGTCCGGCTCAAGGAGGAGTCCAGCGACGTGGAGGTGACGCCGGTCGGGGCCGGTCCCCCCGGCGCCCCCACGGGAGCCTGGACCCAACACCACCACGATAACTCGTCCGACTCGGCAGACAACGAGGCCCACTCTCGGGTTTTCGTCTGGAACGAGCCGGGCGCGGCTGCCACCATCAAACGCGAGACCCCCGACGCTGCTGCTGGCAGCGGGCGCCGGAAAAAGCAGGCCACCACACGCCGCTTTGTCTACAACTTCCCGCCCGAACCTGAGGAGGGTTTTGACGAGGGCATGTTCATCCAGCCGTCCGCCTCCTACCCCCGAGAGGATTTCTCGGCGCTCTCAGAAAATGCCGGTAGGACGCACATTTGCACTCTTCCTGCATCCTCCCTCTGCCCAAATTTAAAAAAATGTTTGCTGACATGTTGACGCCATGCAACAAATAATTTCCATTGAGGGGCTGAAATCAGAGGATTTGGACAGTTTGAAGTCAAACACCGGCTCCAAACGGTTAAGTTGATAATCGATTAGATTTTTCATTTTGACATCACTGATACAGATGCACGTCAAGCGCTCTAGAGCGACTGGAGCGGGCTCCCCGTATGTGCGTGCGATGATCAAGCAGGCTCAATCTGGCGTGGTGTTCCCTCCTGATGATCCCCCGCTAATCGCTCTGGAGCCGGGCGGGAGGAGGGCACGGAGGCTTATCGCCACGTTAACGCCTACTTTGCGGCCGCTGCTTCGCCAACGCCGCACGAGTCCTCGCCGCACACTCTTGGCCTTCCACAATAAAATAAAATGTGTGTGATTCCATTTGGAAATCCTCTTTGTGTCCTTCCATACATGTTGATTCCACCCGCTGGGATCCTTGAATAACCTTTTAATCTACCCGCCGCCCTTTCGCCATAGTAAATCTCTCCTTCGGCCATTAAAGTGACGCTCCTCCACCGTGACTGAAGAGAGGGACGTGCTTTTTCCAACATTTGCTTCCCTCCCTAATGCAGGATAATGAAGAAAGCGCTGTGGGGTGGGGTGGGAGGTGTAGGGGTCGGCTCTTCTCCCTCAGGCCTCCCCTCTAAATGCATTGCAATGCTCTTAGTGCCTGCAGCTCCATCTAATGCGCTCCACAAGTGATGCCTTGTGGGGTTTGGGGGATGTGGCGCTAATGGTTTGCGCCCAAGGGTGCGCTTATACATTGGCTGCGTCTCTTGCAGTATTGTGAGAAGAAAATATGCACGCTGCAGATCATCCTTATCAGCAAAATGGATCGACTTCTCCCCGCATGTCCGTGTCCGATTAGGCGCCGCACAGTGGCGTGTTTTGTTGCACGCGTCACATGGCTTCCGCACAGAAAGCTGAGAGTGGATTGCAATTGATTTTGGGGCAAGTTGGCCACGTTAATCAACCTCGCTTGCACTTTCACAATCGAGCGCCGAATGCACGAGGGTGCCAACGTGCTGCTATTCACGATCTGAACCTGTACAACTTCAGTTGAAGAAAATATCGTACAGCTGGTGAGACAATGTGTGAGCTACTCCAACATTTGAACTTTAGAATCAATAATGACAGTTGTTTGATTTAGTCGGAGTTTGAATGTGATTGTTTTGTTCTGAGTATTGTTTAGTAAGAGGGTGTGCACACTTTTACAACTCACCTGTTTTACTCTATCGGGTTGTACAGGTTGAGGTTTTACAGTGGCTGAAAAATTTTGTAAATGAGGTTTTTTTTTGTTTTGTTTTGTTTTTTTAATACCTCCAACCTTGGTATTAGTGGGTGTGGCCACCTCTGCAGCCAGGCCCGTTTGTAAATATTGAGCAAGGGTCCATGGCGGCCATGTTCTCAGTGGGATGTAGGAACACAACATGGCGGAACCGGTTACATGCACTCGCAGGTGTACCGCCCCCCCCCCCCCCCCCCCCCCCCACCACCATCTACTTTACATACAATAAGGCATATATATGTGCGTGGATGTGTGTGGCGTGGTTAGTTGTGTACACAAAAATGCCGCGCCCGTCTCCCCTCCGACAAACCTCCCACCTCTCCCTTGTAATGTTTTTTGTGTCCCTGTCATTGGTTCCCTCCCTCCTTTATCCTAAACCCTGCCCTCCTTTTCCCAGAGCTGGCCAATCAGATCCAGTATAGCATCATCCAGCCAGGGGAGTCCTGGGAGAATGGTAAGCGGCCACATGCATCCTCAAACATTTTCATCGAGGCCACCTTGCAATATCAACAAAACCACAAACGCACAATGTCGCAGATTTTTTCAGAGGAAATTGGTCATTCAACCACAGTGTTAACATTTATAAGCCAACACACCAACCAGCTTGTTTGTAAAATGTAGTACAAGTTGTTACAAAAGAAGAGGGTTGTTACAGAAAGAAAAATGTTCTAAAGAGTAATAATGGTTTTGTATTTTTTTAATTTTCTTGTTTTGGTAAAACAGCATTGAGGTGGGCTTTTCTTTGGGTGCAAATTTGAATGTTTTATTATTATCTACTAAATCCGCAAATGTGTTTCACTCAAATTAAGACGTGCCAATTCTGTCATGCTTAAGTTTATGCTTGTCATTTCAATTCAAATGATGAATAGAAGGTTGGGCTGAAAGCGTGACATCACCGTGACAACAATGTGGTTGTACGCAATACAAGAAGTTTTTGTTGTACTTGTCTGTTAAATTGCTTCTTGGTGTCGGGCTCCCCAAATGTGTTGCAGGTGAACAAACAAACAAATGTATGCCCTCCCATTGCAAGTCAACTGATTGGAGGTTAAGGTGGAACCATGGCAACAGTGTGGTTGCATGCTAAGTGATTGCTAAATTAGGGAAAAGATGCACCACCCCTTTGTTACTTGAAATGAGCGTGCTGGACAAGAAGTGTGCTTGCCCCAACACACACACACACACACGCACACGCACACTCAGCACAGGTAAGCTGGGATTCAACTCCTTCCCAAGCCATCACTTCCTTCCCCCTTAGCAAACTGCCTTGTCGACTGCACCGTTGTGAGTTCAAACAAAACGCCGTGACTCTTCACTTCGCCCCGGCGTGCTCCGTTTTCAAGCGCCTTAACAATCAATAGGTGACTCGTTATCATCCGAGGGTGGCAGGTGGGCGGGCGCGGGGAGAGCAGCTGGCATGGTCCTCTTGGTGCCTCTTGTCCAAGCGGGCACAACATAGCTTGCTAGCTGCAGTTGGCCATGCAGAACCCTCGCGATGTCAAAGTGCATCGCGGGGAACCAGCCAGCAACCATCTGATGAGCGCTTCTGCCTAGTTGTGAACCTTCATGATGCAGTTTAAAAGTTGCCGTTTTGATTGACGGCCCTTGACGCAAGTAAGCAACACGCCAGTTCCCCGCTGACATTTTCCCCTTTGCTACCAGGCGAGTCGTCGCTGCTGGCCATCAACAAGCTGAAGTGTCCGCACTGCAACTACATCGCCAAGCACCGGCGCACGCTCAAGAGGCACCTGGTCATCCACTCGGGCGTGCGCTCCTTCAGCTGCGACATCTGCGGCAAACTCTTCACCCGCCGCGAGCACGTCAAGAGACATTCCCTGGTAAGTACGCTCAAGTCGCCGGGAAGACGCTATTTCTATCACAATGCTGGCTTGCCACTGGCCACGGTGCAATTATTCACTTGACCTAGCATCCTAAATTAGCCAATCCAAAAAGCCGAAAATTGAGAAAAATGTCCATGATGGTTTGGTAAAGTCAAAGCGAAGATTTGCAAATCTTTTTGATTGAACAAAAAAAAAAAAAATTGCCTGCAGAATTCCCGAGATTATCGTTGAGGCTGGAATTCAGAGCAATTAGACAGTTGATCTAAACAATTTATTGTTCATTCAAATAACGAATTGATTGTTGCACCGACTGTATATTAAAGTAAGTCTGTTGCAGCCCAATGAAGCATACTCAATAATAATCTGTTGAATATTTTCTTATTAATGATTGAATGGCATCTGAAAAGAAATGTGAATTTCTCCCCCTTTATTTATTTAGTTACTTACTGTTATAGTCTGTATGTCAGAAAATCATCAAAAAAAGTGTTCAGTAAAAGTGGGTCTGATGAAACGCGTTTATGGAAGGTTACAGAAATTGGAAAAGTTGAGGCTGAAATTCTGAGAAAGGTTAATCGATTATCATGTTGTTGGAGATCAATTTGAGAACTGATAATTGTTCCTTTATTTTGACCCGTTCTGTTGAAAGGCTGGAGGAGTTGCACATTTATAAGTTGGTCCATCACCAAATAGTTGTCATTTATTTGGCATTCAATTCATTTTGCTATCTCTATTTAAAAGGGTGGATTTCCAAGACGTTTGACAATTTTAAGTCAATGTCTCGAGATGATGAATCAGTTGTCAACATAGTTGTCAATTCATTTCATGAAGAGGCGCAGTCCATTCCATAGAAAGGCAGCGAAAGAAATTAGTTCCGTATTGTAGAACAAAAACTGGACTGACGGTGTCCGTCCCGTCCCATGCAGGTGCACAAGAAAGACAAGAAATACAAGTGCATGGTGTGCAAGAAGATCTTCATGCTGGCGGCCAGCGTGGGAATCCGCCACGGCTCGCGGCGCTACGGCGTGTGCGTGGACTGCGCCGACTCGCACCAGGCCAGCCAGGAGGGCCTGGAGGCCATGGAGTTCCCCCGGGACGACGACTTTGAGGCCGACGACGCCGACGACCTGCTGGACGCCGACGACCACGAGCGAGCCGCCTGGGCCCGCCGGGGCGCCGCCCCTCTGGAGGACAACAAAGAGTTCTAGCCTCGCCTCACCCAAATTCTTTTTGCTTTGACTCTTTGTAAGCTGGTAAACAATCAACTCCAAAAGTGCTCTCCAAAACCTTGCAGTTGCGTGATTATGCGAGTTTGACAAAAAAAAGAAAGCTTTGGTGGCGTGGGATCCCCGCCATGTACAGATTTAATTATTATTGTAATTATTATTATTAATGCTCAAAGAAAGATTATATAAAATCAAGTTGTTTTTTTTGGGGTTGTATATTTCCTTTGAAATAGGCGGGGAGGGCTAGCTAGACCAATCATTGGAGACAAAATATGTTAATTATTTAATTTAAGAAGATTTTATGGTCTTATCACAGATGATCTAATTTTTATCATTATGTTTTTTTCCTTTTTCTAACTTGCTGCGTAGATGGCATTTAGTTGCGCTAAAATATTCTTTATTATTCCATTTTTCTTTCCTTTTTTCGTTTCCCTGTGCAAGTCTTGGAACCAAAAAAATCTGTTTGGTGACTTTAGCGTTCTCACAGCCATATTTATATGTTATATTAATTTAAAAGACAAAAAAGAAACGAAAATGGCGCTGTGCTGACGTCATGCCAAACAGAGTGCACACCAAGATGGAGCAGGAAAAACTACTGAATATACTTCAAAGAAAAGACACCTTTATTTCATTTTGTTCATTTAGAGTTTTAAGACAAATTATTTAAAAGTATAAGAAGTAAAGTGCGGGGGGGGGGGGGGGGGGACCATTCTATCTAGCTTTATACCAATCGCTACGTCACGCTAACACTTTAAAAAAGCATTTGACCTTCACTTAAAGCTTGAATCATTTGATGTTTTGTTACCTTTTTCTTTTTTTTTTTTTTTAAAGATTTTTGCCAAATGACGACGTTTGGTGCTGTAATGCTTTGTCGCAGAATACTGGACCTACAAAACAAGCGAGGCTTTAATTTTCATGATGTCTGTGATGAAAAAAAAAAGCTTCAATTGTTCAACTGATGCTTCACCTCCTCTACAACACTATCGCCTCTTTCACGCAGGGACCCCGCCCAAAAACAAACCAACACCCGGCATTTGTCCGCTTTTGCCTTTCACGCCAAACCCAGCAAAAACCGGCCTTTAAATCGTAGCATAGTCGTCCTAAGACTCCAACAGAGATTAAAAAAGAGGGGAGGGGTAGAAGAGTGAGTGAGGGTTAAAAGTTAATAGACAGTAGCAGCGCAGTATACATTTAAACAAATACTGGACCGACGGCAGAGCTTTAATTTTTAGCATTTTGCTTTCGTCCTACAACACCAGCTGGCCTCTCACACAAAAACAGAGAATTTGAGTGTTGAACTCCACATTCCCGTCTCGCATTGCAGAGTTCCGAACCCAAGCATGGCTTTAATGGTTATTGTCATTCCAAACATAAGCAACCCTGCAAAAATGGGCGAGGAGTGCGGCCGAATTTGGCTCCCCTGGCCCGGCAAGGCGCTGGACCTCAAGTGTAGCTTGAATTCTTGTGACATCCAAAAACCCTCCCCCCTATCTTGACGCCGTATAAAAGACTTTGATACAACCTCCGAGGCGGGTAAATTGCCGGGCCGTGACGAAAAGAGGCGGAAAAATGCCGGTTTTCAAGGGGTTTCTGTGGACTATCAGGTAATCTTTGCCATTTTTTAAAAATTGTTGCTTTTATACGGCAGTACATTTCTGTGTGAAATATGCGTTACGAGGACCTAAAGCGGATGTCTTTTTTGTTTCTTTTTGGTACAGAGTTGTAAACGCCGTTTATATCGCCACATATATTTGGAATCAAGTAACGGTGACTGGACGTCCAAAGTTGTTTTGAAATGTTTAATTTTGTCTGCCAGGTAGTTTGTGTGGTTCCGCCAGACTAAAATGAGTGAAGCTCTATGGCGCCATCATAGACATGCACTTACTTTTGATCTTTATTTTTTTTTCCCAAAAGTGGGTCTTTTTTAGCAGTTTGTTATTTAATATATATCTAAGTATATTGACTCCAAAAATGCAATCAAGACTGTTTCTATTTTGTCCAACCAAAATTGTTATTATTTCATCTTAATGTACGGGACGGAGGAGCCGGGCGACATTCCCTTGGCCCCTCCCCTTGATGATTGTCCCCTCCCACAACTTCAGCACATGTTTTTCGAATGGCGCACGGGGCGGCAGTATTTAGCAAAACGCAACTAAAAATATCGACGTATAGCCCGTGTGTGTTCATATGCAGTTTGTACCCCTCATCATCATCCTCGTGTCACTTTCAAAAATCACTGTGGGTGGGGCCTGTGATGTAATAGATACAATATGGAGAGTCGTCTATGAATAGAAATATATGGAAAATTTTATATTTAACTCCCTTCCGCTTTGCCGTGCGCTGCTTGTCCTTGACTTCCTCTTTTTTTTATTATTATTATTCGCACCATCCTACTGATTTTTTAAAATTATTTTTAATGCTGTATTTATGGACAATAAGCAAAACAAAAGTATGCCACCACACTACAAATTTTGTTTTCCCCACATACACCCATCCATCCACTTCCCGGCTGTATTTTTTTACACTTTAAAGATTAAAAAAAGACAAAAGCTGTGTTTTTCAACTTATTTGCTCTGACAGCGATGCAAAACCCGGTGCCCTCCGAACACAAAATAAGCAAAATTCAGGTTACTCTTTTTATGTTTTTACTAGAACTTTTCAAAGATTGAACTTAACATTGTCCTGGTTTGTTGCTCTTCTCTCTGTATTAAATCAAATTGTACTACTGTTCCTCTCTATATTACATTTTAAAAATAAAACTTTGATATTGCTGAAATTGTTGGGGGATTGTTTTTGTGTCTCAGACATTGTGAAAGAAAAAATAAGCATTGTCTTAACATTTGATGCAGGAGATGCATCCAAAGCAGCATTAATTCACTTTTGCATTATAAATTCAGAATATTTCAGAGAGTCTTAGATTAGTATTTTAATTTGTGTCTTGAAATGAGTTTGTCATTCCACACTTTAGTATTGCCAATCATGTTTTTTTTCCCCACAGACGACAAGTATGGGCTTGAGTGTTGTAATGTCAGTCAATGAGTTGCTGCACCATTTGTTTTCAAATGTCGTCCTGAAAAGGTGAGCACGACCAAAACGCTAGTTTCATTAGCCAGTCCATGGCCTTTTTTGGTGGTGGTGTTTTTTTTTTTTTTTTTTCTGTCTTTGACAAACTATCAAGGGGTGACCAAATGCAGCAGCACACTGCTAGGAGTTGGCTCCTCCGAGCGAATCGTCTTCGGTTTTAAAATAACTATAGAAATTCAGCGATTTTGGTCCAAAATGATACAAAACTATTGAAAAAATGATACAAAACTATTGATATTAAAAGGAAAATGACTGTAATAAAAACAATAGAATTTGTTTTTCCCCTTTTCACGATGGCAGGGTAGGCATAGCCTCCCTTGCCTCCTCTGACCGCACGTCCCTGGTTTAAATAGTAGTCAGCTGCTGAGCAGAGGCGGGTGCAGGTGATTGAGGTGATAAGTGGACGTGGTTACGACTGACCGGGCCCTCCCCGCCCGAACGAGGGAGGGCCCGGCATTGCAACATCGATACGTCACAGGTTGGCCACCCCTGTAGCGATCATGCCGCCGGCCCCCACCCACGCGCGCACTGCATACGACCACGCGCAGAGACCAGGCCCCGCCCCGCGGCCACACACCCCGGGAGGAGCGCATGCACACTCATCAGTCTCCCCCGCTTCCTCAGGTGAGGGAAGTTTGTCTACGGTTTGAGCGGGGGAGACTGCGGAGGAGTGTGCATGCGCTCCTCCCACCTGCGTGAAGCTGGCCCCCCACCCCACGCAAAATTTAAGGAAAGTAGTCTGTTTCGTTTGTGCTTCGTTTGTGCTGATTTGTGCAGCAAAAATTTTCGTTTGTGCTGCTTCGGTTTTTTTAGTTATAAAAGATTATTTTATAAGTCATCCAGAGTTCACCCAGCCCCCCATCTGCTCCAAATGAACCCAAAACGGTACCATTCGTTTGTGCTTCGTTTGTGCTGGTTTGTGCAGCAAAAATTTCGTTTGTGCTGCTTCCGTTTCGTAGATATTACACTTTTATTTTATAGCGATGACGTCACCCAGCCCCCCCATCTGCTCCAAATGAACCCAAAATGGTACCGTTCGTTTGTGCTTCGTTTGTGCTGGTTTGTGCAGCAAAAATTTCGTTTGTGCTGCTTCCGTTTCGTAGATATTACACTTTTATTTTATAGCGATGACGTCACCCAGCCCCCCCATTTTCCACCAAATGGACCCAAAATGGTACCGTTCGTTTGTGCTTCATTTGTGCTGGTTTGTGCAGCAAAATGTTTCGTTTGTGCTGCTTCGGTTTCGGAGATATTACACATTTCATTCATAGCGATGACGTCACCGTGAAGCCGGCCCCCCATTTTCCTCCAAATGGACCCAAAATGGTACCGTTCGTTTGTGCTTCGTTTGTGCTGGTTTGTGCAGCAAAAATTTTCGTTTGTGCTGCTTCGGTTTCGTAGATATTACACATTTCATTCTTAGCGATGACGTCACCATGAAGCTGGCCCCCCATTTTGCTCCACATGGACCCAAAATGGTACCGTTCGTTTGTGCTTCATTTGTGCAGCAAAAAAATCGTTTGTGCTGCTTCGGTTTCGTAGATATTACACATTTCATTCATAGCAATGACGTCACCGTGAAGCTGGCCCCCCATTTTCCTCCAAATGGACCCAAAATGGTACCGTTCGTTTGTGCTTCGTTTGTGCTGGTTTGTGCTGCAAAAAGTTTCGTTTGTGCTGGCACGGTTTTGCAGATATTACAAATTTATTTTCTAGTGATGACGTCACCGTATTTCGTCGCAAATTTCAAGCTCCTGGAATGTTCCTGATGCAGGACGAATACAAGAGGTATATATGTTCTTAGCCTAGTCTTTTTTTTAGCTTACAGAAAACATTCTCTGTGGGAAATGGCTTTTAGTACGAGGATATTTCTGTAATTATGTTTTTATCGTGCTCATTGATGAATTTCCTTGTTATCAATAAGCCTATATGATAATTTTTTTTCCAATTACATCTGACGTGAAAAAGGTTCACCGCAACCTAAATACCTGATGAGTCTATGTCTGTTCCAAAACATTAATTAATGCAACAATTAATACATGTATGAGAAGTTGATGACAGCCAGAAAAAGAAACTTGAAAACATGAAAAAATAACTTTCTTTGTCAAAGGAGAACATTATCAACATTTTTTTTTTAGCAACAATTCAAACAATACATCACTGCACTGTGTAGAACACAGCATGTGGGAAGATCTTAGTATTTACTGATGCTGCTTTCACTCCACTTCCCAGGTCATTATAGATCTTCCAGGCATATGCAGTCCTCCAGCAGTATGCCACATAATGCCCAAGAGAATCCTGGGTCAGTCCTGGTTCAAAGCCAATAACTGCTCTCAAAGTAAAAGTCTTCTCTTTTAGCTCCAGACTGGAGGGAAATTCAAGCAAGGCAACTTCCTTGCAACTGCTACCAAGGTCAGTGTCAATCCACACAAACTCTCCCAGATTGTAGCTGTGAGTAACATTACCTGAACACAGAGCCTTGCCTGTATTGTTGTCCTGTGTTTTGAATGAAGACGGACACTGGGAAGGATGTGCTGATTTAATGGATCACCTGGTTCTTGTCCCTCAACTTCCTCATCTGAAATGGGGACAAATTCCACTGCGATTTGCACTCTCAAGCATTTCTTGCACTTTTCTGATGGGATAGGGGCTCCAGAATTGTCATTACCCTCTGTCTCACTCAGTGCCACAATGGTGAAGGAATGGGGTCGAAATACAAAAAGTCCTACCTAGCTACAAAAACAGATATGCTCAAACCTCATTGAATAAAGTACATAAGTAGAAAAGTATATTCACATATTAAATCAATAAAAGAAACACTTTAAGCTTATAATTATACCTACACACCAAATCAATAAAGAAGACATAACTAGACATTTTTGATAAATGGTAATGAGAAAGCCCCTCCGTGAGTCATCACCTTATCGTGGTGGAGGGGTTTGCGTGCCCCTATGATCCTAGGAGCCATGTTGTTGGGGGCTTCATGCCCCTGGTAGGGTCACCCATGGCAAACGGGTCCTAGGTGAGGGGCCAGACAAAGCACGGCTCACAGAAGCCCCTTATGATGAGAAAAATAAATGGATTTCGTTTTCCCTCGCCCGGACGCGGGTCACCGGGGCCCCCCTCTGGAGCCAGGTCTGGAGGCGGGGCTCGAAGGCGAGCGTCTGGTGGCCGGGCCTTCGCCCATGGGGCCCGGCCGGGCACAGCCCGAAAAGGAAACGTGGGTCCCCCTTCCCATGGGCTCACCACCTGTAGGAGGGGCCAAAGGGGTCGGGTGCAGTGTGAGCTGGGCGGCGGCCAAAGACAGGGACCTTGGCGGTCTGATCCCCGGCTGCACAAGCTGGCTCTTGGGACATGGAATGTTACCTCTCTGGCTGGAAAGGAGCCCGAACTGGTGTGCGAGGCAGAAAAATTCCGACTAGATATAGTCGGACTAGCCTCCACGCACAGTTTGGGTTCCGGTACAAGCCCTCTCGAGAGGGGCTGCACTCTCTTCCACTCTGGAGTTGCCCACGGTGAGAGGCGTCGAGCAGGTGTGTGTATACTTATTGTCCCCCGGCTGGGCGCCTGCACATTGGGGTTCACCCCGGTGAACGAGAGGGTAGCCTCCCTCCGCCTTCGGGTGGGGGGACGGGTCCTGGCTGTTGTTTGTGTCTATGCACCAAACGGCAGCTCAGAGTACCCACCCTTCTTGGGGTCCCTGGAGGAAGTGCTGGAGAGCGCTCCTTCTGGGGACTCCATCGTTCTACTGGGTGACTTCAATGCTCACGTGGGCAATGACATTGAGACCTGGAAGGGCGTGATTGGGAGGAACGGCCCCCCCGATCTGAACCCGAGCGGTGTTCAATTATTGGACTTTTGTGCTCGACACGGATTTTCAATAATGAACACCATGTTCAAACATAAGGGTGTTCATGTGTGCACTTGGCACCAGGACACCCTAGGCCGCAATTCGATGATCGACTTTGTAGTCGTGTCATCGGATTTGCGGCCGCATGTTTTGGACACTCAGGTGAAGAGAGGGGCGGAGCTGTCAACTGATCACCACCTGGTGGTGGGTTGGCTCCGATGGTGGGGTAAGATGCCGGTCCGACCTGGCAGACCCAAACTCTCTGTGAGGGTCTGCTGGGAACGTCTGGCAGAATCTCCTGTCAGGAAGAGCTTCAACTCCCACCTCCGGCAGAGCTTTTCCCACGTCCCGGGGGAGGCGGGGGACATTGAGTCCGAGTGGACTATGTTCCGCGCCTCCATTGTTGAGGCGGCCGACCGAGGCTGTGGCCGTAAGGTCGTTGGTGCCTGTCGTGGCGGCACTCCCCGAACCCGCTGGTGGACACCGGCGGTAAGGGATGCCGTCAAGCTGAAGGAGGAGTCCTATCGGGCCGTTTTGGCCTGCGGGACTCCGGAGGCAGCTGACAGGTACCGGATGGCCAAGCGGAACGCGGCTTCGGCGGTTGCTGAGGCAAAAACCCGGGTGTGGGAGGAGTTTGGTGAGGCCATGGAGAATGACTTCCGGACGGCTTCGAGGAAATTCTGGTCCACCATCCGGCGTCTCAGGAGGGGGAAGCAGTGCAACGTCAACACTGTTTACAGTGGGGGTGGCGTGCTGCTGACCTCGACTCGGGACGTTGTGAGTCGGTGGGGAGAATACTTTGAAGACCTCCTCAATTCCACCTACATTCTCCAATCTCTGGGGTCGAAGTCACTGAGGTAGTTAAAAAACTCCTCGGTGGCAAGGCCCCGGGAGTGGATGAGCTCCGCCCGGAGTTCTTAAAGGCTCTGGATGTTGTGGGGTTGTCATGGCTGACACACCTCTACAACACTGCGTGGACATCGGGGACAGTGCCTCTGGATTGGCAGACTGGGGTGGTGGTTCCCCTCTTTAAGAAGGGGGACCGGAGGGTGTGTTCCAATTACAGGGGAATCACACTCCTCAGCCTCCCCGGTAAGGTCTATTCAGGGGTGCTGGAGAGGAGGGTCCGTCGGGAGGTCGAACCTCGGATTCAGGAGGAGCAGTGTGGCTTTCTTCCTGGCCGTGGAACAGTGGACCAGCTCTACACCCTCGGCAGGATCCTCGAGGGTGCATGGGAGTTCGCCCAACCAGTCCACATGTGTTTTGTGGACTTGGAGAAGGCGTTCAACCGTGTCCCTCGGGAGGTTCTGTGGAGGGTCCTTCGGGAGTATGGGGTGCCGAGCCAACTGATATGGGCGGTTCGGTCCCTGTATCACCGATGCCAGAGTCTGGGCCGCATTTCCGGCAGTAAGTCGGATTCGTTCCCAGTGAGGGTTGGACTCCGCCAAGACTGTCCTTTGTCACTGATTCTGTTCATAATTTTTATGGACAGAATTTCTAGGCGCAGCCGAGGCGTTGAGGTGGTCCGGTTTGGGGACCTCAGCATCGCGTCTCTGCTTTTTGCAGATGACGTGGTGCTGTTGGCTTCTTCAGGCCGTGATCTCCAGCTCTCGGTGGAACGGTTCGCAGCCGAATGTGAAGCGGTCGGAATGAGGGTCAGCACCTCCAAATCCGAGTCCATGGTCCTCGATCGGAAAAGGGTGGAATGCCCTCTCCGGATCGGGGATGAGATCCTGCCCCAAGTGGAGGAGTTCAAGTATCTTGGAGTCTTGTTCACGAGTGAGGGGAAGATGGAGCGCAAGATCGACAAGCGGATCGGTGCAGCGTCGGCAGTAATGCGGACCCTGTACCGGTCCGTTGTGGTGAAGAGAGAGCTGAGCCAAAAGGCAAAGCTCTCAATTTACCGGTCGATTTACGCTCCTACCCTCACCTATGGTCACGAGCTATGGGTCGTGACCGAAAGAACGAGATCCCGGATACAAGCGGCCGAAATGAGTTTTCTCCGCAGGATGTCCAGGCTCTCCCTTAGAGATAGGGTGAGAAGCTCGGTCATCCGGGAGAGACTCGGAGTAGAGTCGCTACTCCTCCACGTAGAGAGGAGCCAGATGAGGTGGCTCGGGCATCTTATCTGGATGCCTCCTGGACGCCTCCCTGGCCTTTTACCAAACCACTTGAAACTGTGATCACCCGGACAGGGTGTAGACTGTGGTACAAATACATCCATTCCACAGACACTCCGATCAATTTGATGGGAAGGGACTTGCTGTCAGCCGTTCAAGCCAGAATTCTGTGTGGGCCAGAGGGAGTGATTATTCAATTTCCAGATGGCGTCAGCATCCAGTGCTCACAGCAGCTACAACAACATGGTCAGTGGTTGATGGCGCCCCTACCGGCAGAAGCAGAAACTGCAACCATCTACTGGGCCAGGCTGGAGCCAGAGACCCCTGCTGGTGGCGGTGTGTTCTCGACCTACCTACTGTGGAAGCCCTGGATCTGCTCACTGGCGCCATACCACCCACCTGTTGATCCTTTGCATTGCACTCTATATTATGACCGAAAAAGTGATGATGTATATCGGGATTTGTTTGAAGAAATTGAAGGGCACATGTGGGATTTAACTTCATCATGCATTTTGATTGGTAAAGAGGGAGTCGCAGCGGCAACTGAATTGACATATGAACAAATGCAGTGGTTCAAAATGACAGAGAAAGGGGTGCCACACATTTCGCTGGCTCTTGCCCCAGGACACGAGGCCAGATAATTGGGCTCAATGGTCAAGCAGTTGTTGCAACAGACCGATTGGCGGAAAACTCACATTCCTGATTTGTACTGGTCTGAGTCTCAGAATGCATACCAAATTAAACAACCCATGGCAGACACAGGATTGCTGGAGATGATGTTGGTGTCCCGCACACACGGTAGGGAGTTAACTGATCATGAGGACGCTGAAGTAATGCTGGCGGCCTTGCCCGACACACTGTGGTTCCAGGGTCCATTTGATGTCGGGTTTTGTCATTCGGTGGCCCCTATTGATCTCCAAACGGATGAGACGCAGCCTATCAAACGGCCTCAATATCGTTGGCCGAAAGAGGCGGACCAAGGCATGGAAGACACTCTGTGTGGCCTCTGGGACGCAGGGGTGTTGGAAGTGTCCGACGGCCAAATCGCACTCCTTGCTGTGGCGTTACCAAACTGGGTGGAGCTTGGGTCAAGGTGGACAGGAGCTTCATTGTGCACTGAGTTTGACAGAACTGAGGAGATTTGATAAAAAATTGAATAATGCGTAGAGCTACAGAGAAAAGCATCATAGTCAGAGATTGAACAGATTTGGATAAAACAAATAGGCTAAAACGGTAAGAAACAAGAGCGAGATCTGATATTTTGGCTCGTCATGCTTAAGAAGTAGAAGTCGAGTTAGATACATTTTAGAATAGGACATTTGGACTAAAGTGGATTCGGTCAAGAGGAACAGGGGCATTTTGGCATTTTAATTGACAGCAAGGAAGATTGAGGATAGAAGATCTGGACAGCAATGACGTAAATTACATTAAAAACTGCCCATTCTAGGGAGAGGGCTTGGCGCTCCCTGTGTGGAGCTGCAGCTTTGCAGAGGGGGGCAGACCGCGCGAGGGAGTGGATGAAAGGAGTGGAAATAGGTGACGATTTAAGGAAGCAGGGAGAGGTGCTGGATGGTGTGACAGGCAGGATTTTTAGGAAGAGAAAAAGGGGCGAGTTAGACTCGCCAAGAGGGGCAATAAAGAGAAGCAGACTGAGAAACATATTTGAGCTAGACAACAGGAAAAAGGGGGAGAGCCAAATGATGACGTAAAAATCCAGAGGGAATAGTCGGACCCATCTTTATTGAATTTAATTGGGATAATTAATAGAGATCGAGTTTGTAGGAGCAATCTGAGGTTATGGAGGCTCCCCTGACACGCGGGTCCCACAGTTGTCCCCCCCCAGATAGACATATATGACAATTTGCGATGAATCTGATGGGCGAGTTTATGGAAAATTGAATTGGAGATTTTACAATAGGTCATGTTGACAAGTATGTCCAAATGTGAAGAGTTACTATTAGGAGTCAATGTTTGCCTGCACACTAACATACTAACTTTGCTTAGTGTGGGAGGAGAGCTGAGTGATAGAGACGGATGTGTGTGTCTGCGAGTGTGTGGATGGGTGCGTGCGCATGTGATCATCTATGACTGTGTGTGCGCAGTATGATTGGCCAGAGAGGTCTGAAGTTGGGGTGATGTGTTTGCAATTGAGGATAAAATTCCTCTCACCTGAAGGGGTGGTACAGACTGGAGGGTCTGGAACTGGTAAGTGATGGGTTCTGACCGGAACCATGGCTCAATGATCAATCAGGGGCACCATCGACAACAAAACGGTGTGATGGAGAAGGCCCATTTCAGTGATATGGTCAGACAAGGCAGAACTAGTATCGAACAGCAAGACTTTGGACGATTTGAGTGTGACGACTTTGAGCTCACCCGACGGGGTGACGGACTAGGTGGACAGTGACCAATTGTTTGACGCTTGAACGTGTTTGCGACAATAGCACGCTCGGCTTTGTTTTTCTGTGTGACTTGATTTTTTTGCAGCATCAGCCATCAGCCAAGGAGCGGATTGCGCGTTGCTTGCGTAACTTGTTTTCCTTCTTGCAGGTTGTCGATTGCATTCGTGGAAAGTTTGTGTTGGATTTACAAGAATATGTTAACCCTTGCCCTTTTGGTTTTTATGATGAACTTGTTGATGACGTGGTTTTCAGGACATGATCTGCGGGCGCCAGGATTCATTTTATGACTGTTTTTATTTTGATACTTGATGTCTGTTTTTGTGTGTACAAATGTCCGCTGTCAGCCGGGCTATAAGCTCACTGACAGGAGTGCGATGATTTTTGTTTGTGTTGCCGAGTGTGTGTGGTGGACAGTCAAGTTTCAAGGACTTGGGGTGATGGTCCCGGGGCCCAGATGGTAACTAGAGGTTCCGCGGGCCTGGCTACAATGAGTGTGGTGATGAGAGGGGACGCTTTGCAGGTTCCTTTTGATACGTAACGACACATTGGGTGAATGTGTCAAAGGGGGGGAGTGGTAAAATAGAAATGGGTGAGTAGGTTTCAATTTGTAATTGTGATATACAAAGTTTTTTTCAAAATTCACTTGCTTTCAAGCTTTAACAGGACATGCCAGAATTCACCCAGCAGTGATGGAAGGAGCAGAGGAAGACCAGTGACATCTGGTTGTGGTGTGGAGATGACAAATTATTGCCGAAGAATGCATCAGGTATCTGTGCCCTCGTGTCATTGATAATGCCTGTGGTGGTTGTCCCCATTGAAATACAGAATCTCAATTGGAACCTGGAGTCCCCACTGGCGGGGCTCCTGAAGCAAGCCAAAAGAGACGTTTTGCCCCCGTGGTTGAGCGACGATGATCCAACATATATTGACACTATAGGCGTGCCCCGGGGTGTGCCAGATAAGTATAAACTCGTTAATCAAGTGTCCTCGGGATTCGAAAGTATCTTCCTATGGATCACCCCCAATAAAAATGTAGACCGTATTAATTACGTTCATTACAATGTCCAACGACTGGGTAATTATACAGCTGAATCATTTGCCGGAGTTCATGAACAATTGGCTGCAACGTCGTTAATGGCGTTCCAAAATAGAATTGCGTTGGACATGCTATTGGCTAAGGAACATGGTGTGTGTGGAATGTTTGGTGATGCATGTTGTACTTTCATCCCAAACAACATGGCACCAGGAGGCCGACTGACCAGGGCGTTGGAAGGACTAAGGACACTGAACAAAAAGATGAAAGATCATTCAGGCGTACACACCGATATTTGGTCTGATTGGATGAAAACGTTCGGAAGCTGGAAAGGCCTCATCATGTCTGTGCTTGTTGCTGTAGCTATTTTTACTACAATTATGATTTTATGCGATTGTTGTTGTATTCCATGTATTAGGTTACTCACTGTCCGGTTGATCGAGAAAACCGTTGGCCCGTTGCCACCGATGGGCCAATATACCCTGGTGACTCAACATGAGCAGCGGGGGGAAGGAAGGACCGACAGCGCGCTGGTAGCTGTTTGCTAGGGTAACGGGTGATGACCTCATAAATGAGGTCATGAGAGGGAATAAAGGGAAATGTGCTTTTGGGAGTTTGCAAACATATTTTTTAAGGTGGTGTTAAACTTATAATCATATTAATATCTAGTATTGGAGTGCTCGTGTGGATTGGTGGGGGGTGAAGAATGTGCAGGCAAACTGCATGAACTTGTTTTCTTGGAAGTGTTGTGTATAGGCCCAGACAGGGAGTACCGGACGAGAACACCTCAAGGTTGTTGAGGAACGAGAACAACAGCACGTCTATGTGGCCCGGGCTTCGCGGGAAAATCCAACCACCTGACCTCAGCGATAGCACCGACACGGGGAGGAGATGGCCATCGACCAATCATCTCACAATATTTTGCATGCTTTAATATTCATATTGTGTTTCTTTAAAACTGGGCAACCCGGAAGAATGTGTCGTCTTTTGGCGGTCACAAAAACGCACGAGTTTTAGTGTGAGGGACCCGGGACCCCGGCCTGTATTAGTGCGCTTTGTCAGGAATAAACAATTGGTAAATTTGGTCTGATTGATCTACTGGTCTTCTCTTTGACAGAACGAACTCGCAAAATTGTTAGGTGCGCCAGTGTGTGGATTAGGACATAGCAATTTAAGTGTTGATCGCAATTTGGAGTCAGATCAATAACTAAAATCCGTAACCTAACAAGAGGGACCCTGGTGGCATCAACGATTTTGGTGACCTCAGTTAAACTGAGGTCAACAGAGGGAGTGAAGGAATGGGGTCGAAATACAAAAAGTCCTACCTAGCTACAATAACAGATATGCTCAAACCTCATTGAATAAAGTACATATGCAGAAAAGTATACTCACATATTAAATCAATAAAAGAAACACTTTAAGCTTATAATTATACCTACACACCAAATCAATAAAGAAGACATAACTAGACATTTTTGATAAATGGTAATGAGAAAGGTTTTTATAACTTTATGATCTGATATATATTTCTGAGCACTTTGAAATAACAAATGACTTTTGATATATTGCCTAAATAGCTTAATGACCCTTAAGGAACTGTGTAATCCATGCCTGATGTTTTTTCTCTAAATCATGGACACGGCCAGAGTCGTCTTGACCGTTCAGTACTTGATTGTATCTTATGTTTTGACTAATGCTAGAAGCCAGTTTTTGATTACTACTGAACGCTCTGCACAGAGGGAAATATTTTGCCTAACAAAGAAAAGATATGGTTGGAAGCATGATTAAACTAAGAATAAGCAAAGACATGAAGTATCAAAAGAACAGCAATAGATTAATGATGTCACAGCCAAAAGCTACCATAATTTCGTACAAAATGACAAAATTGAAAGAATGAGGTACGACAGTGTATGTCCAAGATTGGAGAAGAATGTTCACAGGAAGGTCACGTGGAGATAAAACCATCAGGTGCCAGAGGGAGCCAGCCAAGGACTCGGCCAAAGATGATCGCCAAGGCCGAAAGACGGGATGGAAGACAACAGCCCCCACACACACCGAATCGCCCATAACCAGCACCCACTCCCATGGCGAACTTGCCCCACCCCAAAGACTCATCACCCATCAAACTCGGCCCACACTGGCAGGTGCAACTGATATAAGCTAACCAAAGAACCTTGAACGTTGCCTTTTCTGAATGGAGACTTTCCGCTCTTGAAGGGCCCAGCGCTGTATTGTACTTTCCTGAAAACAGAGCTGTCTGAACAAGAATTGTGATTGAACTCAACCAACCTGTCTAAGTCTAATTTCTGCTTCAGTGTCTTAGCATTTTCCTAAATCTGAAGAAATCAAACGAGCATGCAGTGAGTAAATTGGATAACAGGTGATTGGCAATGGCTTTTGCCGTGAGGCGCAGATAACGCGCTCCCTAAATTGTGGACAAAATCCAACAATAGCACGAAGAAGTTCTTTTGCATGTTGCAAACATTGTGACTTAAGAATCTGTGCTATTGACCTGACAAAAAAATCCTTAACACGAGGTCTTTTGTTTTTCAGGCAGTCCCATCGGCAGATCATCTTAATACAGTGTGCTACATCTACCCTGACAAAACATGGGGGTAGATGTCCAGGTTGATTCCCACGTGAAATGTTAAAGCACTCATTGATGTAGCTCTTCAGATCAGGATGAGGGGTAAAAGCTTTGACTAGAGCTCCAAGAATCGCCAGAGAAAAGCCACTCACTGCTTCTTTAGGAACAGATGCACCTGCATGGATCCATTCCTTCAGCCACTGTGTGATAGCATTAACATCATGCTTCTCTGACAGCATCTGCACAACTGGGACACTGGAGCTGGTATGCCCTGTCATAACACCCTGATACAGGAAGATATGGCCAGACATGCCATTCGGCCTCATCAGTTTTTTAACTATAGAGCCAGTTGCATCAACACATAATATTGGGTGAGATTTCTTTATGCTCTTGTACACATGCATTTGTGTTTAACTCCAAGAGTGACAGAAAAACTTGTCAAGTCCAATGTCTTTGATGCTGTCACTGTGAGGTGCATTGTATTTCAACATCTGCAATGATAAAATTGTATTTTTGTCACCTAATGCCAAATCATTTTTCTCTTGCTTTGCCTTGCGCGGGGTTGCCAAATTTGGCAGGTGGCTTGGCTCTGGGTCTCCGAAGTCCATCAGTTTATTTGCTTGTGATGCTCACCATACATGTGGTTCCATCCTGCCCTCACAAAGTTCCTTGGCTACCTGCACACGCAACTGTACAGATAGAAACCGCTTTGAGCTACCAGTGTGCAGGGAGTCATCACTGTTCTTAATGAAACAGTTCAATATTATTGGACTGTTCATTTCTGGCTCTTCGCCACAATTAATGTTGAGAAGGCCATGACACTCCTTGCAGTATCCTCTGATTTCGATATAATTATTTGAGACCAATGGATAGACCTTGGCTCTTCTAAAAACAAATGTGCAAGGAATTTTGACTGATTTCCAGATTTGTTCATTTATGATGTGGGTCCAGGTGCCAGGCTTCAAAATTGTATATTCTCTCTTTTGGGTTCGACAGTTCTTATCTTTGTATTCAGCCTTTTCCGGAATAAATTCCATCCACTTGTCAAAAGGAATATGAAGCTGAAATGACCGTTCAGGGCCTGATTCCGAGCTTGCTTCACTGCTAGTTTCAGGGTCAGTTTCATCATGATTGAATCCCAGAGCTGACCAGATATTGTGTCTATTTGTTTTTACAAAGGTGTACAGAGCCTTTGCAGACATCTGCTTCTCCAACTGGTCACTCAGATCTGTCCACACAGTAGCACTTGGAGTGGCTACGTTACCATTTTCAAGTATGGCCTCTTTTGATGAGCAGAGAACTGCAACAATTAAATCATTGTCTACTGCTGGTTGTTTGGGCATCTAGTTGAAGGACAAATAAATATAATCAGGATTCATTGCTTGAATAATTAAAATTACACATGCGTGTTCATTATAATTGCTATGCATGGACGGAAAAATGATGCAAAGTGTATCAAGCATGCTTTCTTTAGAAATGTAGTTTTCTTGGTCTGCAAATTACACACGTCTAATATGACAATGTTAGCGAACTAGCTATTCAGACTACCTGGGGTGTTTTTAATTCTATATTGTATGAACTCTGGGGTTTTTTTTTTTTTTTTTTTTTTACACATTTTAATTACATTGGTCGATGGTCACTTCCCAGAAAAAGACACTTTCTGTCACTCGCTGTTATTAAATCTTCGGAGATAGTTGTGCATTTGTCGCTTGAAAAAGATGCGCATCTTTGTTTTTCGCCACCCTGTTGCGATATGTCTAACAGGTGTTGTGCTCGATTTGGTTCCCCCGTGAGATTTTGTTCCCCCTGCCGCGTACGGCGTCAGCACTATGTTGTTTTCAATAAAAACGTGAAGAACTCACGTTTGCGTCAGTCAATTTTAATTTTTATAAAGAATTATTCTCATTTGATGTCTTTAAGTTCATCCGCGTTCTGCCATTAAAGCGGGGTGCATTCAAAGACCAGTCGTACAGACGGAATACTCATTGACTTCACCAAAAAGCAACGATATTATTACGTGAGCTCTTTGCATAAACCTCGTTGCAAAGAAACTCCTCCTTTTGGGTACCGTTACATGCTACAAGGAGTATATATTACAAATTGTGATCATCATTCATCCATCCATTTTATTACTCAGGTATTTTCAAAGCAAATTAATATTGTTGCATCTATTAATTTGCTTTAAATGACAGCGCAATATAATTAAAAGCTGACACTATAGCAATGTCAAACATTTAAGAAAAAGCCGCACACGTTTTGTGATCAAATCTTTCATAACGAGAATGATTTGAGTGAATTGATTTGAATGAATAATCGAGAAGAAATTTCAGTTCTGAAGCCTCCTTTTGTCCCAAGCAAAGTGACAGGTGGTGGGGAGGGGGGATAAAAATTGTAACAGGAACTCTATAAAAAATGTCAAGCCGTGAGAATTTGTGCCCCCCTCCCATTTCGAGAATGGTGAGTCCTGGACATCGACTGGCTTTTTTTCTATCTTCCTGGGGGTCTGTTCAGGTTGTGTAGCAAATTTGAACAGAATCCCTCATTCCTAGGCCAAATTACAGGGGGAAACACATCCTCATGGCGGCCCCGTGAGGGCTGCGCCCTATCACCAGTGAGATGCCAAGGAGTGTGTGTGACACCAGGGAACATGCTTTTCTTGGCTGTACTAGATTAAAGGCTAATTAGACATCCATTGCAGTAGGTGGGAGTGGTGCAACGAGTATTCGCTCTATAGTTAGACAAGGGGTGGGCAAACTTTTTGACTGGCGGGCTGAATTGGGTTCTAAATTTAGACCGGGGGGGCCGAACTAGGAGCAGATGGATGTAGTGTTTGTGTGAAGTAATAGAAATGACATGTAAAGGTCATTGCATAAAAAGTTTGTACTTTTAGGAGGTAGCATTAAACAGCATTAAAAAAAATATTTAACCAAAAAACTACTATCAGTGATTTATGAATAATAGTTTCCATCACTTCAGCGCCTGCAGGTCAGATTTATGAAATATGTTTAACTAATGAGACGAAATCACATCAAACGGCAAACATTCTGACCAAATACATCATCTTAAAGTTAAAAAAGTTAAAGTCCCAATGATCGTCACACACATCCAGGTGTGGTGAAATTTGTCCTCTGCATTTAACCCATCCCCGTGTAATTCTGATCCATCCCCTGGGGGAGAGGGGAGCAGTGAGCAGCAGCAGTGCCGCGCGCGGGAATCATTTGGTGATCTAAACCCCCAATTGCAACACTTAATGCTGAGTGCCAAGCAGAGAGGCAACGGGTCCCATTTTTATTGTTTTTGGTATGACCCGGGCGTGATTTGAACCCACAACCTTCCAGTGTCAGGGCGGACACTCTACCACTAGGCCACTGAGCTGGAAGAATCAGGGAAAGAATACATCTAAATAAAGTAATAAAGAAATCAATAGTATTGGTCTCCCATTTTTGCAAGTGCATCATGGTCTGGAGTAAAATTTGTTGTGGTAATTCTTAGGATAGAGCCGAGGTGTTGGTCCGTTAACCTAGATCTGTGACGGGCTTTGTTGACGTTCATGTGGCTGAACGTCTGGTCACACACGTAGGTCGAGCCAAATTGTCCACTCTTTTTTTACACTCGGCACTCAGTGTCCACCTTTCTTTTCCTCGGGCCACTCATTTTAATGGAAGGTGAAGTGTAATTTGGAATTCCCTCTCTATTCCTGTAGGTGGCCTTAGAATGTCCACCTGGCGTCAGTGATATGATTCTATTCTATATTTGCTGGTCAGGGAGAATTCAGTTTCAGCAATGTGTGCAATCCTATAATAAGGTAAAGTGGCTGTTGTCGTCCATCACCAACAGCGCTGGTCAAAATCTCCTTTTTAGGACTGAAGTAAACTAGTAGATTGAAAACCGCAGCTGGTGCACAAAGCCATGACATCAGCTCCTTGCCAGGTATAAAAGATACGGGCCTGACAGGGGTTGGGGGGGCTTTTTACATCCATGCCTGGGGCCACTCAACTTTTTGGAAAGACTTCACTCTGACATCGGTTGAATAAAATATTTTCCCAATCAGCCGTGGGTCTCTGAAGTGCTCATTCGTCGGGAAACAGCCACCGATCACCGAGTGTTTTTTGGAGACCAGCGAAGCAGCAAAAACCATATACCACAAAGGATTCCAGGGGAAGGTTTGTGGGTGGCATTAGCGTAAAACTGTATCTGAAAGCTCAGCGCGCGAATTACGAGAATGCTGACGTCACAGCCCACACTGATGGAAATAGAGCGTGGAGTGCGCCTGGTCTGTACTACTTAGTGCGTACACGCACTTATGACTGTGCACCAGTTTTCTGACACGGCTTCCGGGAGTAAATGCGCGCGGCCGCTTCCCCATCTATTGTGGAAACATTGCAATTGCAAGGAAAATAACCCCCCAAAAAGTTTAATAATACAATTTATTCAGGTTTGGCGGGCCGATTAAACGGCCCCGTGGGCCGGATGTTGCCCATTTCTGGTGTAGACTCTACACTATACACTACACACTATACACTCTACACTATTGCGCACACTCCAAGGGGTGTCCAAACTTTTTGCAAAGCGGGCCAGATTTGGTTCGATGAAAATGTATAGGAGCCATTCGCACCGACATTCCTCGAACCATTACCATTGTAAATGAACTTGTAAATATGTAACTATATCCTTTGCTGTCTTCAGATAGCTTGATATTGCAAATGAGAGTCTGTTGTCAATTGCACTACCAGAAAAGTTAAAGATTAAAATGATAACAAATTAAATACTAATGAACAATTTTATGAAAGTTGACTGAATTTTTTATTAGATTTATTAAGTTTGTTTTATTATTGTTATTGTTGTATTAATGAGAAGGGTGATATTGGTGTTTCGACTACAGTAAACAGGCCAGGTTGCATCATGTCAGATTTTTAATCCAAATAAAATCGTTCTCCATTTTATCTTTTTTATTTCAACTTCATCCATCCATCTATTTTCTGTACCGGGCGTGCTGGAGTCTATCCCAGCTGTCATCGGGCAGTAGACGGGGGACACCCTGAACTGGTTGCCAGCCAATCGCAGGGCACACAGAGACGAACAACCACCCGCACTCGCACCTAGGGGCAATTTGGAGTGCTAAATCGGCCTACCAAGCATGTTTTTGGGATGTGGGAGGAAACCGGAGTGCCCGGAAAAAACCACGCGGAGACCGGGAGAACTTGCAAACTCCACACAGGGAGGGCCGGAGGAGGAATCGAAGCCGCACCCTCCTAACTGTGAGGCGAACATGCTAACCAGTGCCCCACCAAGCCGCTATTTCAATTTCAAATTGTTAGGTTATGGATTTTAGTTATTGATCTGACTCCAAATTGCGATCAACACTTAACACATAAATTGCTATGTCCTAATCCACACACTGGCGCACCTAACAATGTTTGCGAGTTCGTTCTGTCAAAGAGAAGACCAGTAGATCAATCAGACCAAATTTACCAATTGTTTATTCCTGACAAAGAGCACTAATACAGGCCTGGGTCCCGGGTCCCTCACACTAAAACTCGTGCGTTTTTGTGACCACCAAAAGACGACACATTCTTCCGGGTTGCCCAGTTTTGAAGAAACACAATATGAATATTAAAGCATGCAAAATATTGTGAGATGATTGGTCGATGGCCATCTCCTCCCCGTCTAGGTGTCGCTGGTCTGGAGGTTGGGTTTTCCCCGCGAAGCCCGACCACATAGACGTGCTGTTGTTCTCGTTTCTCACCGACCTTGAGGTGTTCTCGTCCGGTACTCCCGGTCTGGGCCTATTCCACAACACTTCGAAGAAAACAAGTTCATGCAGTTTGCCTGCACATTCTTCGCCACCCACCAATCCACACGAGCACTCCAATACTAGATATTATATTAATATAATTTACGTTTAACACTTAAAAATATGTTTGCAAACTGCCGAAAGCACATTTCCCTTTAATACACAACAAATTACTTCATAACAACAAAATAATAATCCATTGTCATTTGCGATCACTGTGAGTGGGCGGTGCAGTAGTTTCTAATGTTAGGACGAGGTAGACATTTTGATCACATTACCCCAATATTAGTGTGGTATATGGTTTTTGCTGCTTCGCTGGTCTCCAAAAAACATTCGGTGATCGGTGGCTGTTTCCCGACGAATGAACACTTCAGAGACCCACGGCTGATTGGGAAAAGATTTTATTCAACCGATGTCAGAGTGAAGTCTTTCCAAAAAGTTGAGTGGCCCAAGGCATGGATGTAAAAAAGCCCCCCAACCCCTGTCAGGCCCGTATCTTTTATACCTGGCAAGGAGCTGATGTCATGGCTTTGTGCACCAGCTGCGGTTTTCAATCTACTAGTTTACTTCAGTCCTAAAAAGGAGATCTTGACCAGCGCTGTTGGTGATGGACGACAACAGCCACTTTACCTTATTATAGGATTGCACACATTACTGAAACTGAATTCTCCCTGACCAGCAAATATAGAATAGAACCGTGTCACTGACGCCAGGTGGACATTCTAAGGCCACCTACAGGAATAGAGAGGGAATTCCAAATTACACTTCATTCCCCCCTTCCGGGACAAAGTAATAGTCCCGGAAACGGTCTAACAAAAGATGACATCGGTAAAGGTCCAAACATCTTCCCCCAACCAAATTTTATATATGCTCACGTCTACAATTTGGCCCAAAAATCTTCAGCCTAAATCACGCTCAAGGCATGCTACGTAAGGTTATCTTAACTAGGAAAGCTCAACCTGTTTAGTTAGCCCATTGCTCCTTGACAACAATCTGAGGCATCTCAGGAACCACAAGCAAAGAAAATTGAAGTCCACATTATTCAAACGACGATACCACCCCCTTACAACGGTGACAAATTGCAAAGTAATAAATTTGGTGTGGCCCGTTAGAAGCCCCAAAAAGCTGCCGGCCCTACCTCTAGAAAAACCTCGCCCGTCTAATGACAAGGAAAAAGAGGAAGGCCCCTTCTACTAACCCCAGTGGTTCCCCTCACCTGGTGTCACCCAGGTGTAAGGAGCCCTGGCACATTACAATCCACAAAACAGTATGAGCTCACCAAACAGTATGGAAATGGAACGACATCTCCACCTAACACCAAACAGTGAAATTGTACTGTCACATGATCAGCATGCCAGCAGGTAACAAAATGAGGTAAAAATATTGGAATAAACAATGAGGTATATAGTAATGAGGTATCAAAACATGCTATCAAAACAAGCCCCCGAAATGTCGCCCCCCTTCTTCATGTGTAAGTGCGTGCCGAGGCAGAGTCCATTCCCCGAATCTTCAGCGATAGAACGTGCTGGGTATCACTGCCCAGGGCCTGCTGTCCATACAAAGTCCTTATGCCCAGGTCACTGTCCATAGAGTCCCTTACACGGCCCCGGTCAGCATTCAGAGGTTCTGGAACGAATAAGAACTCCTGCCAGTATCATGTGATGACAATGGCACTCAACGCAAAACACATGCAACTTTGACACAATAACGATGGTAAACTGGCCGCGGGCTGGGCAACAACATACGGTGGATCACATTCCAGTGGAATCATGCAACACATCACACAAAAAGGAAAATGAAAACCCAAGGAAGTGGTGCTACGCCGATGTTCCCACTCCTTCATCCCCTAACTTTGGGTTTTCATTTTCGTGTATAGCTCTATTTTTTGTATTTTCCTGATATTAATTCTCCTCTCCCATGCACTCCCCTTATCATTTTATTATGTTTAATCCGAGTACCTGTCAGTCACTATCATTTCACCAGAGTAAGTCAGACCAGTCTTACAGTCGATCGGGAGCAGCGGCATCTGGGTCTGGTCCCTTGGCATTACCACGCCTATCCACCGTAATATCATGGCCTTTGCGCAAGTCATTATCACAGTGCAAAAACAAAGCATCACACATAGTGATATCCCGAGCGCCCCCAACACCTGCGCCACTATCGTCCCTATAGGTCCCAGTCTATCCTGTATCCAGCTGGTTGCTGACCAACCAGCGCCCTCAGACGGCCCAAAAGAATCTCGAATGACTTTAAGCGCGTCGATGATACTGGTAATGTTGTCGGTGTTATCAGGGATCAAAGTGTAGCAAGCGTCATCTGTCAAGTTTAGGGCTATGCACAACCCCCCTTGCCTCGCCAAGATATAATCCAAAGCCATGTCATGTTTAAGCAGGGTCAACCGATGGCTCTTTTGGGTAAGTGACAACTGTCGGAAGCCCTTGATCGTCTCATTCGCAAATCCCTGGAGGGTATACGTAATATTATCAATGTGATCTGCCAAAAATGTCACCCCATACCAGGGAAAGATCCCAAGGCCCCATTTTTCTCCCAAGCTAATTCTCCAATGGTACGCATCCGTAGTGTGAAACGCCGCCATCTCCCTCTTGGCCCTGCTTGGGACCGCCTGATAAGTCTCCCCCTCTGGCTTGTGGCCCCTCTTTATTGTCATCACCTCAAACGGGAGCTTCAGGGTAGCAGAATAGCAGCAACCCAACCATCCATAAGGCAAAAACAAATACGCTTTAGTCCCACATACCCACCAGATGTCTCTAAGGTTACCTATGGTTGTGTTTCCAGGCACCGTGCGATTCTCCACCATCACCGTAATCGCATTATAGGAGTCGGGTAGAGGAAAGGTCACCGGATGGATGGCTCCCCTTTCCCCCCATGCTTCCCCTGGGAATTGCATCGAGTAATAGTCGCAATCTGCCACCCCCATAGGCACCCCCGGACCACCGTGAGTCACATTAGAGCAAAAACAGGCGGGCACCTTTATAGATGGCACATCTATGGATTCTGGCACCGCAACTTGAATGTCCTCATGCACGGCGAGCATATCCAAATAGGGAAGTTCACTTATCCACGCGCACACCCCTGTGGGCTTAAAAATCTTCCTGACCTGAGCGTCAGTTTCAGGTGCTTTCCACGACTGCTCGTACACCAACCAAAGCAGTAGCCTAAGTTGGCAATCGGCGGATACCGGCACCGGAACAGTCTGAAAAACAGCTTTCAGCGTACTTGGTGATTTTACCCTTACCAAGCACGGCCCACTCACTGCCTTGGACGACTTGATCGAATGCACCATCAGTTGATACCACATGTTTCTTCCTGCCCATTCATCAACCCCCGGTAATGCCAAAGCATCGAACCCATAAGCCTTCCAAGCAGCTTCCCGTCTTGCCATAGCATGCAAATTGGTTCGCACCTCCGCCGGGGACCAGTCCGAGTCCGCAAACGCTTCATGGACAGGTCCTGGAACGTCAGGCGTCGGCTTTACCGCCTCCGCCGTTGTCATGAGCGTCCCCGACGCGGCCGACTGCGTTTCAATGTTGTCGCCAATCGTTATCATGGGTACAATGTCAATTTTGATTGTGACTGCCTTCTCCGTCTTAACATACTCCGTGACTGGGCTGTCTGGTTGTTCGTCATCAATTTCTTTTTTCTCCGTCAATGTCACGAAAGTAACACTGTCTACCGTCGTTTGGTCGCCCATGCGTTCTGCCTTTCCCACTCCCATTTTGAAACAGGTGCACGTATAGTTTCCGAAATCAGTCATGCCAATTTTTGTGAGAAATAGAGCGCAATCTCCTAACACCTCAAATCGCCTATATGTATTTAGTAACAGTACATTGTCCACATGTGTTCGCTGAGCCAGGGCAAGGATGTTACCGGTGTTGTCTTCCCATTTGGCGGTGTGTCTGCACAGGGACCTTCCTGCCCTTGCGCAATTACATGGCAGTATGACAGCTCTTCCCAACACTCCCTCAACATTGCTCAATGTAACGCTCCGGCCGGACTCTGTGGCGGACTGGGCGTCCGTCACTGGGTCCTGTTGGATGACCGTGTCCATTGGGGACACCATCTCCGGTGGTAGTTGGCTCGGTGTCGCTGTGTTGGGGAGAGTCACCTGCATCTGGGGAGGGCGCGTCGTCGAGATTGACATTGTCGAACTGTTGGCTTCCTCGATCGTCGGCTGTGTCGCCCCCGATGTCCTCAGGAACAGATACAGCAGACACGTTATCCACCACAGCTCGACCTTGCCCGTCTTTATCCCGATCTGGGCCCCTGGGCAACTCTTGTTCTGGCAGTTGTTCGGAGTTCTCGCAGCCACAACTCCCTCTTTGGGGTTCTTCATCTTTGGGCACTTTGACGCAGTGTGTCAGATGGTACCAAGTTGGCGACCCTTTTACTTGCACCGCTGTTCCGGTATAGCGGACAACTTCAAATGGCCCCTGCCGTCTTTCGTTGTACCACTTGCGGCGGAACACTTTCACATACACCTTGTCTCCTGGCTGAACTGTGTCTTTAGTATTTGCTTCGAGTTTCTCTTGTGCTTCTTCTTGTTTCTGCCTGTCAACAACATAGGTGGAAATATTCCTATGTATCGTGGTTAAATGTTTGACATAGGCTTTCATTTCGTCCTCCAAAATTGACAGGCTTGGGCCTTTCCCACTGGTACGCAAACACGGCGAAGGCATGCGTCTACCGGTTACCAATTCATGTGGGGTCAAATGCAAATCGCGGAGTTCACTCGACCGGCAAACCATCAGTGCCAGTGGTAAGGCAGCTATCCAATTCAAGCCTGTATGTTGACAAATTTTGGAAATTCGATTTTTTTATGACGCCGTTCATTTTTTCACAAATGCCTTGGCTTTGTGGATGATACACTGCTCCGAGCCGCTGTTTAATTCCCAATTTTTGCATTATGATTTTGACCGTTTTATCCACAAACTCTCTCCCGTTATCTGAAGAAATCCTATCCGGCAGACCCCATCTGCTGATAACTTCGCGGCACAGAAACTTGGCCACAGACTGAGCATCTTTCCGTTTAGTTGGACAGGCCTCCGGCCATCTTGAAAACCGGTCTACGACCACCAACATATATCTTTTCCCTTCGACAGGTTGTATCATGTCGACAAAATCCACCACTAGTCCTCTCATGGGGCCATTAGGAGTCGGGATATAACCCGTGGGGGTGGCTACCCCTCTTCTCACATTGTTTTTCAAACAGATTGCACATTTTCCAATTACCTGGTCGATTTGTTCGAGCAAATATGGCGCCCAAAACCCGTATTCTGCGGTTATTTTTCTCTTTACCTCCCCCCTTGACACATGGGCCAACCCATGTGCCTCCTGGATTAATAGTCCCAGCAAATCTGGCGGCGCCACTACCAGACCTTCGTGATTTCTCCACAGTCCAGTAGGGTCTTGACTCGCCCCCCTTTGCTCCCAAAGGTGTTTATCCATCGGGTTAACGGCTGCCTGCATTAAGATTACATCTCTGAGTGTGACCCTGTCTTCGAGGTCGACCTCATGCGTAACCAACAAAACTTTCCCTTTCTGGCTGCCTTTCGTGACAGCCCTGGCTGCTTCGTCCGCCACTCTGTTTCCCTGCGTGACTCTGGACGCAGCGGACTTGTGGGCAGCACATTTTGCAATGGCTATTTCTCTAGACTTCATCATGGCCACCAGCAGCTTCATTATCTGCGCATGATGCTGGATGGGGGAACCGTCAGTCTTCTTGAACCCCCGATTCCTCCACACAGCACCGAACAGGTGGCACACGCTATGCGCATATGCCGAATCTGTATAGATTGTCACTCTTTTCCCTTCTGCGAGCAGGCATGCTTCTGTTAACCCCACCAGTTCAGCAAGTTGGGCCGAGGCCGGTTGTGGCACCACTTCGGCTTTGATCGTTACAAACTCAGGTCCCTGCGCTTGCACGACCGCATAGTCTGCGCATAAATTTTCTCCGACTCGATAACAAGAGCCGTCTGTCCACAGTTCGAGATCTGCTTCCCTCAGAGGGATAGCTTGCAAATTGGACCGCAGTCTAGAGTATTTTTCTGACTCATGCAAACAATCGTGGGGGTCCCCATCCTCTGAAGTTGGCAAAAACTCAGCTGGGTTTACAGTAGTACACCTTGCTAGAGTGACATCCTCTTGCTCCAAGAGCCTGTAATAGTCCCGGAGCCGGGGCTCTGTCAAGGTGTACTTGCCATGGTTCAACAGAGTCCGAAGACTATGGTGAGTAAGAATTGTCACAGGATAGCCCATGTTGATAGCAGAGGCTTTGTCATACATCAAATAGACTCCAACCACAGCTCTATAGCATGATGGCAGGCCCATCTCCACCTCGGAGTAGGATGTCGAATAATAGGCCACAGGCTGGGGTCCAGACCCTGTGCCTGTAGGCTGACAAAGAATTGCACATGCAAACCTACCCCCCGCCGAGGTTGACGCGAATAACACAAACTTTTTGGAGTAATCTGGTAAAGCCAATGCCGGAGCCTCTTGCAATCTTGCTTTGATTGTTTCAAACGCCACATGGCCATCCTGTGTCCAATCCAGCGTGGCGTGGAGATCATTATTGCCTGTGTCTTTGATCATAGCTCTTAACGGCCCTACCAATTTGGCGTATTCTTCGACCCAGGAGGCCGAATATCCCGCAATTCCCAGAAAGCTTAACATTTGCCGAACAGTTCTGGGTTTTGGAGCCGTTTGTATCGCCTCCAAATGGCCATTTGAGATACGTCTCTGTCCATACGATATTTTCTGGCCCAGATAGTCAACCTGTTTTTGACAGTATTGTAATTTCTTATGAGACACTTTATGACCATTTTCTGCCAAAATTTGCAACAGTTTGATCGAGTCTTTGTGGCACGTCTCGACATCCGATGCACAGACAATAATGTCGTCCACATATTGAATAACAGTGCTCTGCACCTGTCTTTCGAGCCCTTCGAGATCATCCTTTAACACTTTGTTAAACACATGAGGGCTATGTTTGTAACCCATAGGAAGTCTCTGATATTGATAAAACTGTCCTTTGAATGTGAACCCGAACAGTCCTTGTGATTCGCTACTGAGTGGGACACTGAAAAAGGCGCCACAAAGGTCCACCACTGAGAAGCATTCTGCGTCCGGCGGAATCTGTGCCAGCAGGGTGTGCGGATCTGGCACATCGGCTACATTGTCAATCACCACTTCGTTCACGGCTCGAAGGTCATCTACTAGCCGGTGGGTGTTGTCAGGCTTTTTCAAGGGCAGTATTGTCGTATTACTAAGAGGGGTCTGCGTCATTCTTAACACATTTGCCACGAGCAATCCTTCGATCTGTGTTTCAGGGGGTACTGTGTTTTCCATGGGGGTCTGCAGCCTGGCCGAAGATCCACTGTTACCGGTTGTGCTGATTTTACAAGTCCAATATCCGTCCTATGGCGAGACCACAGGTAGTCAGGGACCTGTTGTAGCATGTCGTCTTAAAGTTAAAGTCCCAATGATCACCGTCACACACACATCTGGGTGTGGTGAAATTTGTCCTCTGCATTTAACCCATCCCCATGTGATTTTGATCCATCCCCTGGGGGAGAGGGGAGCAGTGAGCAGCAGCGGTGCCGCGCTCGGGAATCATTTGGTGATCTAACCCCCCAATTCCAACCCTTAATGCTGAGTGCCAAGCAGGGAGGCAATGGGTCCCATTTTTATAGTCTTTGGTATGACCCGGCCGGGGTTTGAACCCACAACCTTCCAGTCTCAGGGCGGACACTCTACTACTAGGCCACTGAGTTGATCTGTCGTCATACTGAGGATGGAGTCGTGTGACAGCTGTACCGTTTGGGGCTGTCCATGTCCATGCGCTGAAACCATGATTTTCATGAAACATTTATCAACACTCACCCACAGAGCATTGTTTCCTGCCAGCGGGGAAAACTTGAGTGTTTCCGCCTCCGCCATCATTTCTCCTACATGTTGCTGCTCCCAGTCTTCTGCTATCAACAAAGTCACATGTGGGATGCTATTCTTGACTTTAAATTCCTTGTCAATGAATCCGTTTCTCTGGATTTTCATGGCCACTCCCTGTGGTACCAGGATAATGCAAGTGCCGTTCAATTGCACTTCTTGAGGTTGCTGACGCAACCACTCCTCTGCCTGTGCCTGCGTTAGGACTTTGTGATATTGTAGCGTGCAGTGGAATGGGTACTCTGGGGTCCTTGCTCCTGGTCTATTGGAGCGGATAAACTTTTCCTACTTCTTGTATGGTTCCAACAGGTTGTCGCTGACATCTCCCACCCAAAATACAGTGGCCGTTGACTTCCCGGACCCTGACTGCATCATCACCTGTGGCACGTTTTGTTTGGTATTTCAACCTCACACCCATCGGGAGAACACTTTATGGTACAGTTCAATCCACACAGGGCATCTCTGCCGAGGAGGGCAATAGGTGTACGGTTTGACACCAGGACTGGAATTTTTATTGTGTGGTCTTGCCAGCAGAGCTTTACTGGTCTTGTGGAAGGGATCAGCTGTTTAATACCCTCGAACCCTATTGTCCGCACAAAATGACCGGACATGGGGAGATGTGTAGCGTCTTCGGGCCGGATACAAGTGAAAGCCGCTCCGCTGTCAACCATAGCTGTCAAAGGCTGATCATTTACTTTCACTGTTATTGTTGGCTCCTGTTCCGGACCTGACACTACCAGCTGACATACCCCCTTAGGGCACTCTGGGCACCCCTAAAATCCAGGCTCCGGGCCCCCAAAGGGGTTTACCGGGCCCTGAGGCCTTTGGCCTCGTGGTTTGATTCCCCCTCTGAAGCCACCTCCAGAGGAGTTGTTATAGGGCCTATCACACTGGCGAGATATGTGGCCTGGTCGACCGTAATTATAGCACGCATTAGGTCTCTGTTGTAGGCCCCCCGGGAGATTAGGCCTTCCTGCCCGTCCTTTGTCTCCACGGGCCGTGGCTCCCCAGAGATGGGCCGGTCTGTTTCCCCATTGAGGGGCTGGGCTGAAGGGCACCGCCATGGCTGCCTGGGGAGTATGGCCATGCGGGGACGTGGGCTGTAGAATGATTTGTTGCGGTGGAGCTTGCACCACGACTGTCTGCTTCTTTTCCTTTTTATTGTCCACGAGCTGCACTTGGTTCAGCCTCCTCACCACTTCTTGGTCCTGCTCCTTTTGAGCCATCTCCTTCTTGCGGAACCAATCAACTTGATGAGCGATGTGATCAGTGTCGACATTAGTCGTCATGCTTCCCAGTCCCACCACTTCAGCCAGTTTGCTCCTCACTTGCACGGGCAGGCCCTTTTGGATCTTATCCCGCAAGATAGATTTTTCCATTTGGGTTGTATCTGGATCATTTCCTGTGATGTGTCTCCAAGTCTGATATGCTCTTGCCACGTATGAGCGTGCGTTCTCTGTCAGTCCCAGGGGTTCGAGCACAATATTATCAGGGTTTGCATTGGTCGGGTACGCTGCCTTCAGTGCTCCCCACATCTGGCCCCGGACTGCTGCAAACAGGTCAGAGTCATTTGCTGATGTTGTAGCAAAGCGATGTAACCCTGCTTTTCCCAAAATGTCTTTCATGGTATGGACTCCTACCACGTTAGCCAGAAGCCTCTTAATGTCTCCTACCGCGAACTGGATTCCCACCATGCACTCCTCCAATTTGGATATCCAAGGGTGTGCTCCGTCTTGAATGGTGGGCAGCTTCTCAAGGATGGCTGACATGTCAGAATTCTGCCATGGTTTGTATTCCAGCTGTTGTCCTCTCACCAAAACTGGTAGGATTGTATTTGCCCGCCTTGATCTTTGCTCCTGGCTCAAAAGGGACGCTGGTATTTTGGACGCTTCTTTCTTCAGCTTGCGTTCAGCGACCTCCAACCTTTGCAATTGTTCCTCCAGCTCCTCTTGCTCCTTTGGTTCCACACTCCAGTCCAATTCCTCCAGGCATTGCTTTTTCCTGTTCTTAATGCTCATTTAAGGCGGTTCTTCTCCAATCCTCCATGGCCGTGGGGTGGAGCATGAGGTAGGCGTAGGATCCTTGTCTCCCCCGTCATCATCACTACTGTCACTTCCACTGTCTTTACTACTAAAATATGTTGTTGTTCTAATCTTTTTCCCCGGAGTGCGTCCTTTTTCCTCCGCTTTTTTCAAAATGCTTTTGATTGTGGGGTCATAGCCCCCCGCTGCTCCTTCAGCATCACTCTGGCTGTCATACTGCAGCTCCTTTCTGGTGTAGTCAAAAGTGCCATGCTTCGCAAATCGTGTTTTATTTCTTTTGCGGGCAGGGCTAGGGTGCATGATGATGGTGGTCTTTGCTCTTCCTGTTTCAACAATGTCCTCATCCTCCGTCTCCAGCTGATAACTTCCTTCCTGGTTGATTATCGGAAGTTGTGGATAGACATTTCCACGGTCTTCACTCACATCATACGGTGGGGGATTCTTAACAGGGGACACATGTGAAAAAGGCATGTTTGCTTTTTCCATTAGGTTCTTAGCTTCTTCCATATTTTTCTGCACTTCAGCTTTAATTTTCTCTTTTCTCTGTTGGAACTCTCGGTTCAATTTGAGTCCCTCTTCGTCAAATATTTTTAACAATCCCAATTCCCATTCTCTTTTTTCCTTCCTCTTTTCTCCTCTTTTTCCTTTTTTATGTCCTGCCTTGTATGCTGATACTAGTACACGTATAGTCTCAACTACTTCCCTGTTAAAAGTCCCTTCCACCGGCCAAGGCCTCTCGATGTCAGGCCATCTCTTATTCCATCTTTTGGATATTTCTTTAACCCCCTTAATAAGCGGGTAGTTTCTCAGCACTACCTCGATGGGGGTAGTCACCATTGGACTAGCATAGTTCCTTTCTACCATTTTTTTTTTTTTTTTTTTTTGATTGCAGGTAACAATATCAATTAAACAATGCATATACGATTTGCCAACCTCAGATGGACCCCTTAAGACCGGCTGTCTCAATTAATATTCGATCCGGTGTATTCCGTCCGCGCTATTTCTGTACCCGCACTCAACTTATGTTGGAGATGACACCTTGTTTGAAAAACAATTGTTCACAAGTTTATAATGATCAGTCTGTAGTCAGTCTGCTATGCAATCCCTGTTCTCAGGTTAGAGTGAAATGCAAGAGTTTGTGGACAAAATCACACTGGCCTTAAGAATTTGAATGCGACGCTCCACGAAGCTCTTCTCCGGACGACTTGGAAGTTCAGTCTGTGTCTCTTTGTCCCCCTGGAGAAACGGATGTATCCGCCGTCTCAGGTTTTTTATGTAAACAGAAAATCAGAAGTATTGAGGAGAGCCCCAGAGAGCAATATCAATAATTGTTTTTTTAATTTTATCATTCTGTCTTTAATTTAAATGAACAAGTCGGGCTTTTCTGCAACTCCAATTTCTCATTGCTCCCAGAGGGTCTAGGGGGCGCCAGCTGACCCTTGTAGGGTCCCTCATGAGGGACCACACTCTTTCTTGAGATGCATACATGCACATCTATATTAGTGTCGTATTAGGTAGCATTCCCGTGCTTCTTGTTTCTTGTTAGACAGCTGTGGCACATTAATTCTCCTGGGTTTCAGTTATCTCAGGACCTCCACTGTTGGTCATGCATTCTTTTGCTCCTTCAGCATGCCGTCCTCCATCATCCTGTCACATTTTCTCGCTACCAGCAAGGTAGGCCCCAAAATGGGCACAACTCTGGCCCCGCGCCCCGCCCCCACGTCACCCACACGGGGAGTGCCTAGCCTTGAAACACGGTGGGCAGGTACAGGTTGGCCACTCCCTGTCCCGACCCCGAAGCCAGATTCCCCTCCCCGAGAGGGAACCGCAGGCGGGCACGCGCCCCAGAGCACCGAGAAGCACACTATCCTATCCATTCCATTCGTTTCTTCTACAAGCACGCTCACTCACCCGCACTCAAGAGCACACACACACTTACTCACGATCGCGCACACGCGCACACACGCACGCTCACATACACACATCCATGGGTACACTCACACACACACACACACACACACACACGCACGCACGCACGCACGCACGCACACACACACACACACACACACACACACACACACACACACACACACAGGGATCCCACACGTCTCTGCACGCGCAGACACTCACAAACAAAGAAGACAGAGCAGGATTCGAATCCATTCCACGTTTTGCTGTTTGCCAACTGCGGCTATGCAGTTTGGTGTTTAACAGTGCAGATATGCACTGACAAATACGCACGTCTTACTTAACTTTCGTTTTGTTTCGTTTCTAATAGCGCTTTATATTTTCCCCTTTATTTTCTGCAGAATTTAACTTAAGTGTGCACACAAATTACTTTTTCCCAAGGTATACCAATCCTTGCACTCCGAGGCCTCATTGCCACGTTTTCCCTTTTTCACACAGAGAGATTTTCTCTACACACACAATGCCGTCCAGCACCTATTTCCCAAACGCGGTCTGTACAGGCTCAAATTTATCAAACTTTGACAGACGTGCATGCTATTATAATACGTCCCCATAGAGGAATCGAACCGCAAGCAGATCGTATCAGCTTAATCAATATTCAAAAACCGCCAGTCCTTCGTTTTACCTGGGGGCCTTTTACACCAGCATTTAAATTGACAAGCCTTATAACTCACATACACCTCTAATTCGATCAGTGCCCAAACGACGTGGCTTCGCGCGCATCATTCTCTTCGGCCCACAGGTCCGTGACCTGGCCGGATATCTTCTTTCATCCACTCTCACAGCACGGATGCCAAGGTTGCGCTCGTTCCTATTGGCCAAACGCGGTCAACGCAACCTCCCTTTTTCGTTGGACTTTGGCAGAGACTAGCACGGCCACCGAACATCTCGACAATCGCACTTGGCGCTTGCAGTGTCCCGGCTTGCCCCAGGAATTTTTTTTCCGTCTGGGAGCTAGGTGGTGTGATTTATCTCTTGTCACAACATAGTTCAATCGTACCTGTGTTTCCGCCACAATCACTCAGCTAAAATTTCGATCATCCGCCGGACCATTGAAACGACTAATTTCCACGTCCACGTTTTATGGGACTTCCTACTATTTTCTTCTCGTGACAGCCGACCAGCGTTGTTCTCGACAACCCGTCCTGTTTCACTTTCGCCCTCCTTGGGGTGTTTATTTCTTCTCGTTTATCATTCTCACAAGACATCCCATTCACTCGTGCAATCCCCTAAACGTTTTGTTACCTTTTTATTTATTGTTTTTTATTTATTTTTTCTGTTTTTATTTTACTTTTCTTTCGCTGTCTCTATTTGGGGCCACTCCCCCTTCAAAAGTCGCATTATGACGGCTTTTGACTAGGAGAGACAACTTTCCCTGGAGCCCGCCGTGGCCCCATCAGATCCGTTTATCTGCCCTCCGTGTGGGGGACAACGCTCCCTCCCCCCCTTTCCAAGAGCGAGCATGCTGCGGCGACTTTGAGTGCAAGCAACTCACCTCGATACAGGTCGTCGGCCGGCCGCTGGATGCTCGCGGAGAGAGCGGACGGGACGGTCCCCTGGAGAACACGAATCCTGTTCGTGACGCCAAAAATGTGGTATATGGTTTTTGCTGCTTCGCTGGTCTCCAAAAAACACTCGGTGATCGGTGGCTGTTTCCCGACGAATGAACACTTCAGAGACCCACGGCTGATTGGGAAAAGATTTTATTCAACCGATGTCAGAGTGAAGTCTTTCCAAAAAGTTGAGTGGCCCAAGGCATGGATGTAAAAAAGCCCCCCAACCCCTGTCAGGCCCGTATCTTTTAGACCTGGCAAGGAGCTGATGTCATGGCTTTGTGCACCAGCTGCGGTTTTCAATCTACCGTAATTTCCGGACTATAAGCCGCACCGGACTATAAGGCGCACCAGCTAACATTCAGGGATATTTTAGTTTTTTTCTTACATAAGCCGCACTGGACTATAAGCCGCACGTGCACATGAGTTTTTTACAAAGAAAGACAGTACACAGAAAGCCGTAAAAATCCATAAATACGCCGCGCCGCCATTTAAGCCTCAGGGTTCAAAGTAACCTTCTGAATAAAATGGATTAAAAGTTCACATTCATTACAACTTGTTTTTGGTGAGCAAAATGTCAGAAGAATTGAATTTAAATGCTGATTGATTGGGTTTTAATACAATGCAGATGGTCCAAACAGCGCCACTGCTTTGTGTAATCTCTGAGTCACATGGTAGAGTATGAAAAAGGGTTTAGAGCCCTTTGACGCAGGTCACCTAGCGTGCATTCCTACTAAAGCTCATAATAGTCACAAGCAACACAGCCAGAATAAGCAGCAGCCATAGTAGTGTTTCAAAATAGTATTTTTGTTGTTGTTTTGTTCTTCAAGATACCGCACAACAGTGGTCGACCGCCTTTTTGCGAGTGTATAAAAGTGATCAAGTCATCACAAAAATCACGAAAAAAATCGTATATAAGCCGCACCTGACTATAAGCCGCAGGGTTCAAAATTTTGGAAAAAAGTCGCGGCTTATAGTCCGGAAATTACGGTACTAGTTTACTTCAGTCCTAAAAAGGAGATCTTGACCAGCGCTGTTGGTGATGGACGACAACAGCCACTTTACCTTATTATAGGATTGCACACATTGCTGAAACTGAATTCTCCCTGACCAGCAAATATAGAATAGAACCGTGTCACTGACGCCAGGTGGACATTCTAAGGCCACCTACAGGAATAGAGAGGGAATTCCAAATTACACTTCATTAGCCAACTTACATTGGCTCCCGGTCCAATTATGTTGCGACTTCAAGGTTCTTTTGTCACTGCATGGCTTAGCGCCGTCGTATCTCGTTGACCGAGTTGTGCCTTACGTTCCGTCATGTAACCTCCGCTCGCAACACGCTAGTCTTTTAGTGACGATTCGGCTGGAGTTTGTGTTCTTTTTTGTTTTCTTTAATGTTAATAAGGTTAGGGTTTTCTTCTCCCTAGGGGGGGCACCACGGAAAATAATTGAGAATCACTGCTTGCAAATGTCATAAATAATGCATATTTCATTTAGTAAAAAAGAAGCATTGACGCCAGAGTGCTTGCCCCCTGCTATCTACTTCTTTTTCATGGTGTTTGTCACATTTACCAGCAGGTGGCAACACCCGCACATACAAGTCAGTTGTGTGTGCGTGTTTTTAGTGCATGTTTTGCGGAGGCTTTTTGTGTACGCGGGTTTTCTGGACGTGTGTTGTGTGCGTGTGCGTGTATGTGTTGTGTGTGTGCGTGTTTGTTTTGAGTTTATCGTGTTGCTACACGCGTGTATTACTTTCGCCCGTGTTTATGTGTTTGTGTCTCTTCGTAGTTTTGCCTTTATCAGTTCTTGTTTGTGTATTTAAGAGTGTGTGTTTGCATATTTGGGTGCATGTCTATATGTTTCTTTTTGGGTTTATGCCTGCGTGCCTGACTGACTGTATGAGAGAATGTCAACGCGTGTGGGTGCGTGCGTGCACGGGTGTGCACACGCATCCCCTTGGAAGTATCGTGTCCACAAGTGACAACACGTGTGTGTGCGTATGTGCGTGTGCGCGTGTGTGTGTGGTGTCGGGAGAAGGTGGCGGTTCCCACAGTTGAGCTATAATTTGTCTGTAACCCAATCTCCGTGTGAGTGACGCTCCGCTCCCTCTGTTGTGTGTGACTGTGTGCGATATTTCCCCTCACAGACCCCTCAGGATCAGTTTACCATGTCAACACCAGGGGACGGACAGCAGCAGCAACCGCACGTGCGCACACACACGCGCACACACACACACACACACACACACACACACACACACACACACACACACACACACACACACACACACACACACACACACGCACGCACACGCACACGCACACGCACACACACACACACACACACACGACACCATATATAGAACATGACGTTATGGGGTGCTGTGTATTAATGTGCTTTTGGTTTATCTGTATTTTTCTGTTATTGTGTATGTTTTTGTGAATGTGTGTGTGCGTGTGTGTGTGCATGCCTGTACCTGTGTTTAAGCACGTAGATGTATCAAGTGTCTGCGTATTCAAATGTGTAGGCGTGTTTATCAGCGAATGCGGAGACAGCTGGCGTGAGGCAAACACTGGGAAAGATTTTTGTTGGCCTTCAGAGGTCAAACAAAATGATTAAAATGTGGGACTTAGTTCAGCCACGAGAAGTCAGAAATGAGTGGGGGTGCGCCGATTTAGAATGTCGGCGCATCCTCCTGCAGGTGTACGTCGACGCCCTTGTGAGATCTGTTCAAAATTAAAATGTTCAACTAAAGGTGTGTTATAGCAGAGCTTCGTTAGCTTTTGATCATCTTGTGCACCCCCATCGACACCCTCAAAGCTCTGTTAAAAACCAACCAACTTTTCAAGATCAATTATGCAATTCCTGTCCTCGCTTATCAGGTCCGCCCCTCCCTACTTTGATCACACAGCCCGAGGCCCGCCAACTAATTACTGAGTTGCTATCCATTAGTCTCGATTACGCAAAACATCAAATAGATGGCGCGCTCTGATTTACGTCCGACGTCCGTTTGCTCCGCTTCAAAGGCAAACACGCTGTCTGCGCCGTCCGCCATTCAGTGCGAGGCGGGGCGCCGCGTGACCACCGCCCGGTGGGAACGTTAAGCCGCCGCCTGGCGCGTGACGTGGGAGCGCGGCCCAGGAGGCCAACAGGATACTTGACATTCCTGCGCTGGCTGGGGGACTGTGAGAAAGATGTCTTCAAAAGTCCCCCGCAGCACTCTGCAGTTAATAATGGACGTTAGAGCTGTCCAGCACAAATTCAGTGTGTTCAATTCTACCAAGGTGCGCCGGCCAAATCATGTGGAAGTGTGCAGAGCGTGCCGGATGCAGTATGACATCACTCTTGTTGTCACGAGCACGTCTTCATTAGTCCCAAATTGTTAGCATTGGTGGCTAACTCTGCCTCCTGACAGCTGAGTACACTTCACCTACTTTCCTATGCTGTCACAGGTCAAAAGTTGTGGGCGCAGTTGTCGCACACACACACACAGTCTGTCCTGTGTGTGTGTATGTGTTGTCCACAACGGTGCACTACTTGCATGTGTTGAAACAGGAGAGGCCACCAGGGGGAATTCCGTGCGCATGGTTGTGTTAGTGTGACACAACAATGACCAAACATGCGTGTGCGTGCGTGTGTGGTGGCCTCAGTCAGACTGGATAGCCTTGTGAGGCCTCCTGTTTGTTTCACTGTGCCAATTTGCCATCTTTGTGTGTGCACACGTTTCAAGTGTTGGCATTAAAAATTTAAACGCTTCCTGCTTTTCTTGCAGATAAAAAAAAAAAATCAAGTTCATACTAGCCGTGTTTGTTTGTTTGCGACACTTTTATGGCGCGGGCCTTTCCGAGGCAGGCGGCGGCACCCGCGCATGGCGTTCAGGCCCAAGGCGCTCGACTGTCACGTATCGAAGAGTCGGGTTGCGAGCCGGCCTGCAGACACTGGCAAATTCATGAATAATGACACTTTGTTGTGATTTTGTAGGAAATGTTAGGAAAACGTGAGCAGGCAGAATTGAAAGCAAACGCGGACCTCTCCCAGGGCACCTGCGTCTCTCTTGGGGCCGCCTCGTTTTCTTTTCTCAACGTCCCAAATAAGACTCGCACAGAAATAGCTGTGAGATTGCGCAGCGGCCATCGCGGCCTTCCGAGAGCCGGTGGCCGGCTGGCGGCGGGGATTTCCACTGTGCCGCTTGGCGGGAACACACGCACAAAAATGCAAAGATGCCCACAATGTCCAGATTGACATGAAAAAAAACAGAAAATCAAAAAGACCCACTCCCCCCGAAGGAGACAATTCACAAAGCCTTGAAAATAGATGGCGATGTTTTGTCTATTGCAGCCATATCCAAATTCCGGCCCGCGGGCCAAATCTGGCCCCGGTCAGATTTCATACGGCCCGCAGCTACGGTCTTATAATGTATTATTTATGGCCCGCCTGCACTGTCAAATCGAAAACGAAAAATCATGAAACTTGAAACTATAATTCATCCTATTACCAAAAGTTGGCAGCACCACCCCTCTCCGCTCATTTCTGCCATGGCGACTGCAAAGAAAATGAGTCAAGTTGATATTGAAGGCCGTCGCTTTCAAGAGAAATGGGAATTACAATACTTCACTGAAAATCAAGGCAATTTGTAAAGAGACAGTTGTCTTGTTTAAGGATTTCAACCTAAAGAGACACTAGAGTCTAATATATTAGACTAAACATGCTAACACATACGATAAGCTAACAGGGAGTGACCGAGCTGATAAAGTGAAGCAGCTCCAAGCTGAACTGGCATCACAACAGCGATTCTTCATGCGGGGCTGTGAGTCAAAAATAAATCAAAAGTAAATATTACTTAATATGGGCAGCTCGGTGGCGCACTGGGTAGCACGTCCGCCTCACAGGAGGGTGCGGGTTCGATTCCACCTCCGGCCCTCCCGCGTGGGTTTTCTCCGGGCACTCTGGTTTCCTCCCACATCCCAAAAACATGCTTGGTAGGCCGATTGGAGACTCCAAATTGTCCCTAGGTGTGAGTGCGAGTGCAAATGGTTGTTTGTCTCTGTGTGCCCTGCGATTGGCTGGCAACCGGTTCAGGGTGTCCCCTGCCTACTGCCCGATGACGGCTGGGATAGGCTCCAGCACGCCCGCGACCCCCGTGGGGACTAAGCGGTTCGGAAAATGACTCCAAGCATGTTTTTGGAATGTGGGAGGAAACCGGAGTGCCCGGAGAAAACCCACGCGGGCCCGGGGAGAACATGCAAACTCCACACAGGGAGGGCCGGAGGTGGAATCGAACCCGCACCCTCCTAACTGTGAGGCGGACGTGCTACCCAGTGTGCCACCGAGCCGCCGGATGGATATTACTTAATATTAAATAATTCGAAGTGGCCATGGTACTGTTGATGTTATGAACCTGTAGATGTGACACAAACTATTACTTTCTGAAAGATATTGTAAATGACAAGAGCAAAATTCACTTCTTTTAAGTTTTAATAATAACAGACAACTTTGCATTACTTATAACTCTTGTTTAAAATGTTCATGATGCAAAAAGAATTTTAAAGTCATGTAAATTTAAGGTATTTCATACAGTTTGTTCAATGTTATCTGACTCTTCAGATATGAATGAAAGGCAGAATTTGTGTTTTTAGAGTTGTTCACATCTGCCTGAGTGTCTTGTATTTGGTTATTTTGTCATTCAAAAAATAAAGACAGTTGGGACAGTGAAATTTGTTTTATAACAGTGTGCATTTGCATGAAATTTTTGTAGTTAAGCAATGTCCGAAAAAACAATTGGCCCCCGGGCCCCTTCACTTTATCAAATCTGGCCCTCCTTGCAAAAAGTTTGGACACCCCTGATTTATTGACAACTTATCAGCAAGTTTGCATCGTGGTCACTCAACGAACGCCTCATCGGGCTGCGCAAAATGTTGTAACGTGAGGTGAAAATGCACGTTCAGTTCAGGCTACTGTGACATTTCCAATCATGCCGTGACTACTGAACTTGAATCATTATTGGAATTTGCCATACTTTCAACATCGGTGGTGGCCTTTCCCAGCACAAACAATGCTTTGTGTCCCACAAAGGAAGCCCTCATCCCGGCTTCGGGGGCCCCGCCGCGCCGCAAAAAAAAAAAAAAAAAAAAAAAAAATTCTTTCCAAACCCCGAGAAAAAGCCCCAGGTCACCCCAACTGCAACCCGTCGAGGTGCCGAGAAGGAACATCTGTGCAACTTGGGCGAGGGGGTGGTGGGCGACAGGGCGTCCCCACGCGAGGGTCCTCACAATGACGAGTCATGTTGCAGCAAGTGGCGGGTGAGCCAGAGCCCGACCTTGGCCTGTCAATCAACAAAAACGCACGACTTCGGTTCTTGCTGACCTTGACTGAAAATAACACGTAACAGACACGTAACGTCGTTGACCATTTCCACTTGAGTACGGAAATTGTACTGATGTTTGTTGCCGTTCTTCCATTTGGACTGGCTGATGATCTCCTTGTTCTGGGCCGTCACACTCCTCACACACACACACATACACACACACACAGGGACGTGTGTGTTGCGCAAGCGGCGTGCCTCATCGCAAGAACGCATCGATAACCGCAAGCGTGCACGGCGCGAACAAAGCAAGTATGCGTGGTCGTCGGCCGAGTCACGTCAAAGCATTTCTCGTACGGCCGTCACGTGACTTTCTGTCATTTGCCGCAGCTTCAAATGTGGGATCGCAAACATGAAAGCCTGCGAGGCCAGCACATGCGGCCTAATAACGTCATAGCGGCAAACACTTCCAGGAAAACCAGGCCGAGACCCGCTCCGTGTTTTTGCTTTTGAAAAATGTGTCGAGGTTGGAGCGAATCGTAAAAGATTCGATTTAAATTCAACTGATTTGTATCTTGGCACAACAAAACCGTATCACTTTGAAATTGTTGTTTGAGTTGTGTTTGTTGGCAGCCTTGCCAGACACAAACATGACACAAGTTAGCTTCATCTGTGCAAGGTCAGCTGATGTGTGTGCATGCGTGTGCGTATGTGTGTATGTTGCGCTTTGTTTTCCTTCCATGGGAAACAGTCGTGGGGGGGGTCTCTCTCACAGACGCACACTGTCCTCCTACAAGCGTGTGTGTGTGCGTGCTTGTGTGTGTGCGTGCACACGTGTGTGTGTGTGCGTGTGTGTGTGTGCACGCGCGTGCGCGCGTGTGTGTGTAGCGGACAGCTGTGCCGATAGCTGCCAGCCGTTGTTCCGTACGCACACACACGTACATGCAGCATGCCACCTCCCCCGATATTCTCACGAGTATGTGTGTGTGTTCTGATCTTTCCACGCTTGTTGGCACAAAGGCTCAAGCAGTCAAGCGTCTGTCTTTGGGTGTGTGTTTGGTGTCTTCTTGTCACCAATGCACTCCGGTCGTGTCTTCTTGTCACCAGTGCACTCCGGACGTGTCGCTGTTCAGTGTATGTGTGTGTGTGTGTGTGTGTGTGTGTGTGTGTGTGTGTGTGTGTGTGTGTGTGCGCGCGCGTGTGCGTGCGTGCGTGTGCGTGCGTGCGTGTGTATGTGTGTTTTTTTTTTTTTTGTCTTTTGCTGTGTGGTGACACAACGCCTGACATGACTCCCTTTATTTCGAGTGTCGTGCTTGTGTGCCCCTGCTTGATTGTGGGAAAGTGTATGAGTGTGTGCGTGGCATGTTTGTCCATGTGGGGAGCACATGTCATTTCAAGAGAAGCCAAAAGCGGTTTGACACGTCGCACACCAATCAGAATCAGACGGGATTTACCCGCGTTTTCCCCCATGGACGGGGGGACGAGGGGACACGGCGAGGTGGGATCAGACATCACAATCCTACGCTAATCATCGCCATTGTTGGGAAATGTCTACGCAAAGCCTCTGGGGAGAAACGTGGATGAGGCGGGGGAGACAATCAAGACTGATGGAAGACGCTTTGAAAGTTTAGAAGGAGAAGAAGAAAAAAAAGCATACCAGGTCCTCACGAGGTCTGCGGCCTCCTCAAATCTGGAAGAATTGAGAATGCCTCCAGACAGCATATGCGGAGCTTTTCTTTTGCGGCTGGTATAAAAAATAAATAAATAACACGACGTGACATGTAATCGCATTCATATCGAACACACGCGACACAGAATTTGACGGGCAATGTTTTGGTTCCCGGGCGCTTGTCACGCAAACGTCTGCCATCACGGCAGCTGACTCCTGAGCCGCCGCCATTACCGAGGTTAGAAGGAGCGACGACCCCCCGCTGTTGCCCCGGGGTGGCATTTTTCTCCTTCTTCTTCTCCCGCCTCCCTCTGCCGCCGTTCCCACCAAGGCCAGCAGGCCAAGTGTCAAACGCTAAAAGCTGCAGCCGCTGTTCAGGCTGAATTAGCGACTCAACATGACGCACGTGCCATAGGGAAAACCCCGCCATACTAGCCTTAAAAAACATTTTGAGTTTTCCCCCCAAGAAATTATCATGAATATAATCCATTTGAAAACCAATTAAAATTTTTAAAAAAGTGCCACTTCCTCAATACCAGCATTTGTGAGTGTGTGCATGTGTGTGTGTGTGTGCGTGCGTGGGTGTGTTAATATTAGGCCACCAGCTAACAGTGCCAGTAGGGAAACGATAAATTGAACAATGACCCCTCAGCACCCAACCTTACAAAGGACAGTACGAGTCACATAGACGCGCAACGGTGTGGTGTCACACACGTCTAGAGCAGAATTAGGCGCCGCTTTCTTTAGGAGGAACAAGCGAGTTTGCAAAACAATAAGGAACCTCCACGTATTGTTTGCTGCCAAGCAACATCTGCCTGCAGACGCCATTGCTGCTGCCACCTTAGCATTAGCATGTTAGCATTTGTCAGCCACTTATTGCTTCACTACATTTTTGTTGGTTGATGAGCACCCAGGGTAAAAATGCTCGGGTTATGCGTAAATGCTAAACTGTTGGAGTCCAGCCTTTGTTGCCACTCTGATGCTATATAGTATATACCTTTGAAGCCCTAAAAATGCTCGCTTGCCTTTGACGAATAATCAAGCGTCTCCAGAATAGCAATATGGGCGGTAAGATGTGTGAAAGGGGCTGTCGTCACAGAAACCAGTTGCACAAACTAAGTGTCAGACATCGTATTTCCTCTGGCGAAACGACAGGAAAACGTCAGTGCTGGCCTCTCAGACGCTTCAATTAGCATTCGCCGTTTTTAAGGTTAGGGCGACTTCCTGAAGGTCAGTCATCGGCATCACTTGTCATCCGTCGTCCTCGTCAAGACCCTGTTGCTTTTTGCGTGGAAGTCCGAAGCAAAACAAACAAGCTGCGCTTGGTAGCATTTTGCTAGCATACATCTAAAGAGCTGTAAAAAGTTCAACGGAAATTAGCAGTGAGAACAAATATTGAACTCTCTATTGTGAAACACTGCGGGAGTCATGCGGTATTACGTCACCTCAAGATTGAAAGTCGGGATGTTTTTTTGTGAAACTATGTAGTTGCCTTTGAGTAAGCCTGTTTTATTGAATATGGACGTTTGCTACCCCTTCAAAGTGCAACCTCACGACCTTTCATAATAAAAGCTCATCACGTGTCTCAGGTCGCCTTGAAGCGTACAAAAGAAAGCCAAAATTAGATCCAGACGCCCAAACGTCACAGAAACCGCTATTGTTTGGAGTGCAATTTGGGTTGGTGGCCTGATTTGCAGACAGAGGCATGGGGAGGCCGAGGTCGAAGGGGGTGTCCCTCACCTTCAAAGGGCAGCCCGACTAATCACGATATGTGACGAGGCGCCAGAACAAAGGGTGGCGGGGCAGAAAATAACAGCGTGGGAACTCTGGCTGAACTTGAAATACAACAAATGAGCCCCTCCCTCAAAACATTCCGCTACTTCTTCCCCCGTCCCGCTCGCTCACGCACACATCTGTGTTGATTGTGACAAGCGTCGAGGCCCCCCTCTTGTGTACAAACACCGCAAAGTCGCTGTTAGACAACGAGGCATCATTGGGTTCCAGTGGGGTTGCGTCGGCGCTCCCGTCTCTGCCTGCGTGTGCGTGTGCGCGCGCACGTGTGTGCGTGAGTGTGTATTGGATTACACGTTCACACGCTCTCTCGCAGACGGCCCGTCGCCCCGCCGACCAATTGCTTCATTCAGAGCAGAGGAGACGGCCGCCGGCTTCTGATTGGTTATCAGCGCCGGCCGGGGGGAACTTTCCCACGGCCGAACGAGTGCTGACAGCCGGCCAACCGCTGTCGCGGCCACCGGGACCCGCAAGCACGCAGACGCTGAGGGGAGGACCGCGCTCAGTTGCTCCCAAGATTATCTATTTAGGAGATGATGCATCACTGGTCAGGGCCCTTTGTTCCAGCTGCTTAATATTCAAATGTGGAGTTGAGTTGGAGCCCCCTCGAGCTACCCTCATCTTCTTCTCCGCCTGTAACCCATAGCAGTTGGGAGTAGCACTTGTCGCGGCCTGGCCCACCGGGAAATTGCCTGAATGTCCAGATGACAACTCCGGGCTCTTTATTACAGGTAAAAAATAATTAAGTCATGAAGCGAATGGTAGACTAAATATGAACTGTTGTAAATGGATACTGAAGAGCGCAGCGCAACACAAACCCCTTGACGTCAGGCTTGGCGCCCGCGAGTCTCACGCTGTCCAGCACAGTGAGACCTCTAAAGTTTGCAAATTCATCTCCTGCCTCTGACTGCATGGCGGAGGCTGGTGCACAGTGTTTTCGTCAGTCAAAGCGGCAGGTCGATGCCTCATTGGCTGCCCGCAGGGGGAAACATGTCCTCGCGCTCGGCCCCGCCTCCCGCGCCTTCAAATGACACTGTGAGAACGCCGCTCCAGCCATACGCAACTCGCACGCTCGCCCTGGACGAGAGGACAAGATGAAGAGGAGCCACGATTTCAGCTCGTCGGACAGCGAGCTGGACGAAGCCATCGAGGTAGAGAAGGAGAGCGCAGATGAGAGCGGGTGCGTTGCTTTCTGCCATCCTCTACTGAGTGGGGACCACTTTAGAAAAAAAACTCAATCATGTCTTTTTTTTATTGGTTATGATGCAGCAACATTCGCTCTCCTCTCTGTTTGGCATCTCCAAGCACTTCTATTCAGGTGCAGGCGAGGAAGAGGCGGCGAGGAGTGAGTGCAACGCACTGTTTGAAAACAAAGCCAAAAGTCAACCGTTGATTCAAGCAGCGCGTTTCTCTCTCGTTCCTAGATCATTGAGAAACGTCGTCGTGACCGAATCAACAACAGCTTGAGTGAACTCCGCAGGCTGGTGCCGAGCGCCTTCGAGAAGCAGGTGTGTGCGCGCTTGCGCTTTTCAACTTAACGAATGTACTTATTGATGCTCTATGCGCACTTTGAAGGGTTCAGCCAAGTTGGAGAAAGCTGAAATTCTGCAGATGACTGTGGACCATCTGAAGATGCTCCATGCTGCAGGTGGCAAAGGTAGATTTTATTTGTGTCTTAAAAATTAAAAAATGGGTCCTTGTAGCATTGCATCAAAGACCAAAACGGCTTCTGGCTGAACATGTTTTGAATGCGGACGCCCCTCTATTCATCTGCACCAGTGGAGGTTAATGGATGTACCTCCCCGCTCCCTTTAGGGTTTTTGGACACACACGCCCTGGCAATGGACTACCGAAGTCTGGGTTTCCGGGAGTGCCTGAGGGAGACGGCGCACTACCTCAGCGTGGTGGAGGGTCTGGACAACGCCGACCCCCTGAGGATCCGCCTGGTGTCGCACCTTAACAACTACGCCAGCCAGCACGAGGTCCACACTGGGCTGGGCCAGCTGGCGGCGTGGGGTTCTGCTTTCGCCTCGCCAACGGTGCCCCGCATGCCCCGCCCGCCACTCGTGGCCGGGTTGCCCCGCAGCGGCAGCCCCCAGTCCTCGTCCTCTTCCGCTTTGTCACCACCGTCTGCAGAGAGGCGAAGTGACACCACCACCCCTCACCTGGAACAGTTGCCGCCCGGTGTGTGCGGGCCCTCTGCCACCGCCACACCCATCTTGCAACCCGCTCTGGTGTCCTCATCGATGGCCAAGCACCTCCTCTCAGCATTCCCCTTCCCTTTGGGAGCCTTCCCGCTCATATCTCCCGTCGCGGCCGCTGCCCTCTGCCTGCCGACCCCGATACTTTCTGCTGTGGGCAAACCGTACAGACCCTGGGGGATGGAGATTGGAGCTTTTTGACGGGCCAAAAAGACTCGCAAATGAGCTGGACTCGTCCAAAATGTTTTTGTTTTTCATTTGTACCTTGTGCCACTCTTCACCTGTGACGTGTTCCCTTCTCGTCTGCCATCCTTTCGGACCTTCACCTGTCCCCCCAACTTGTCATCTGTAACCTAAACCCAGTACCCATCCACACTGAAACCCTCGACCCGTTCCATCTACACTTGAGACTCGCAATGAGCTGGACTCTTCAAGACTTTGTCACATCCTTGTGTCGGGCCACATCAGGAGAGGTGTGCAACCAGCGTGAGTCAACACGTTGATTGATCGCTGTGCCTTCCCGTCTCTCCTTTTCTCCTTAAGATGAAGTTTCTCAGCTCATCCTTCTTTCACCCGTCTTCACCAACACGCCTCCTTCGACATCCCGACAGAGATGGCGCACCCCTCTTCCTCTCACAGTCCCTAAAAAAATGTCAAAACTAATTCAATAATCTAGACCACTATCACATTGTATATCTTGCCTACCCGCTGGGGTTGTTCACACCTCCGTCTTGATGTTTGTCTTGTTGCTCATTGCAAGCATCCTAAAATAAATAAGCTCTGATGAATCACCCGTGGCGTCTCTGAAAGCCTTTTTTGCCGCACTCCCCCTTCAATATCACGATGGGCTTTCTCGGGCACCCCCCGTATGGTGCACCATCGTTATTGCCGGTAGGTCACGACAACTTCTTTGAATAGACGCACGCCGTTGAGGAGTGTACTCGTTTTTGTGTGTGTTGTTGTGTGTTTGGCACACAGGAAGCCATTAGCTAGGAGGGGATATCCTGGCGGCCCATCAAGCCTCCCTGCCTGAGCACCGCGTGGGAACAAGTTGAAGAGATCTGACCAGCCAACCCATTAGGTACACCTACAACAATTCTGTTATTTACCAATTTGCTCAGTATAATGAAAACTACACAACAAAAACATACACTGCTGTAATGAGCATATAATTATGACTTTTAGACTATTGTTTTAATTACATATTATTGGTCTGTTGTTGTCTGGCTCTATCTCGAAAGTGGTTTATCCTGTTCTAGTCTTGTTTTTTTGTCCTCGCAGCTGTCAGTTTCCAGTGTTCGCCAAGCCTGCAGATAGGATTGTATCTTATGCTGAGCATTATTCATAACTGTGTATGTATGACTGGGCAAGTAGCCAAAAGGTGGCGCATTTCCCTCCAAACTCTTCAACTTTCCAGCTTTCCGCATGCTTGTCGTTTACGATTTATCTTGAAAAAAAAAGCACTTTTGCCGTCATCATTTGGCTAAACGTAGTACTGCAACAACTTAAAGTACTGGACGTGTAAAATACGGTAGGTTGTGTTAAGGGGTCATATTGAAAAACTGCACTTTTGTCGTCCTCATGTGGCTTAACTTAGTACTGCAAGAACTTAAAGTGAAGATTATTATAAACGCCATGAAAATGAATTTGAGCTAATTTAATTGAAAAAAAAAATTGTCATATTTTGTGATGAATAGCTGGCTAATGATCCAAAGCATCCCACATCATTATCATCGCAGAGAGGCCATGTCTTCCATGAACCCCAAATCTTTATTAACTACAGCTTGCTTGTTGACAAAGGTATACAGTAATGCAGAAAGAGAGAGCGGATCTCAGACACACACACACAAATGGAAAGAGTGGCATGACACGGGACCTTGGGGTTCAACCTCAGGCGTGGCTCCTCCCTGCTAAAAGTGGGTTACGAAGATGGGTGGGAAACTTCCGGGTTTTGTCTTTTGCAGCATCGCTAATAGCTAATTAGCCGTGTGCTACGCTAAACTTGTGTGGCTGAACAAGAAAGAGATAAGGGATGCAATGCATTAGCTTCGCATTGAATGCCAATGGGTGGGACGGAAAGGGGGAGCTTGCAAACGCACCACCAAAACATCAAAGCCACTAAGCGACCACCAAAATAAAGATCATGACAAATGTCACACTGCAATCGATACTTTTTGTACTAGTCATAAGAAAAAAAAAAGTATTTACACCTCCACTGTCGCTTTCTGGCGATCGGATTCCATGTTTGCTGTTGTTGTTGAGAATTGTGGCGATTTATGTTTTTCTTATGACACCATCCCAAACCCTCCCATGTGTGCGTGCCACTGTCTCAAGATGTTGTATGGAAAGGAGGAGGGAACAAGAGGCGTTCAGGTGACGGTTTATCCCAGTTGAGTGGACACCAAGACCCTGGGGAGGAGAAGGGATTGGGACGAGATTTCCTCACGCTGTCACCTCTTCTCTCAACTCCTTGTTCCTGCGCACCTCCTGAGCGTGCCTCTCCTGGGAAAAACCAAAACAAGTCAGCACATATTAGTACGAACCAAAGTGATTTGCGCTCTAAGCGTGCCTCTCCTGGGAAAAAAACAAAACAAGTCAGCACGTATTAGTCCGGCCCAAAGTGATTTGCATCAAAGTAGATTCAACCGTGTCAGGGCCAAACTGAGGCCACGAAGCATTTTCAGAGCTGCCCTCGTGTCATTTTGAATCGTTATAAAATGAAAATGCTGAGAGAGACGAAGACTGCTGGCTGTGGGCACTCACCCTCTGTTGCAGGCGCTCCATGAGGGCGTCGATGTAGGCCTGACGGTTCTCCTGGATCTGCTCCATCTTCAGCTGCAGCTTCTCCTCAGCCATGCGGCTGAAGTTGCTGTTCTCCTCCATGGCCTTAAGCAGCACGTAGCGCTCATGCTCGCGCTTCTTCGCCAGCGCCCGCAGCACCTGCGCCCCCTGGGACTGACGGCCATCACAAGTAGCGGCGCTAAGCTAGGAGCCGTGCTAACAACAAAACAGTCCAGGTCACAAAAGCAAATTTGAGCCTTTGAGCTTACTCTCTTGCGGTCCTCAGCGGCCTCCAGCTTCTTCTGGATGTCGTCCAGGGAGATGTCCCTCTTGGGGGGCGTGGTGACGCTGTAGGCAGCGTCGGACACGGGCGATGTCGGCTTCAGGAAGACTTCGAAGGCCTGGCCTGACGCACGCTTGCTGATCGGCTTGATGTTCAGCTCTGGCAAACAACACGGCTCGCGTCGGTAAGTGTTCGCTGTACTGACTCATGCATCCATCACTGGCGGCGTTGCAAGTTACCTTCAAAGTCTCCCAGGGGGTTCTTGTGGCTGTCGGGGTACAGACAGGAGCAGATGAGCGAGAAGACGGAAATCTCCTTCATCTTCTCCTTGTAAGCTGCAGAGACAAAAACATGATATTTCACTGACCCACTTTTGAGGCCACTGGAACACCTGTGGGTGATTATTTTGCAGCTCAGTTGTTCTACAAATAGCAACACTGTGAAGTGGCTTCTGCAATCATGAGGCTCTTTTTTTGTGTCTACCGTCTCTCTTATTTGATCAGCCAAGAGAGAAGCTTTATTAGGGAAACGTGAGAGAGCTTTGCGGCACTGCCCAGACCACTTTGTTCCCAAAAAAATTTCATTCTGCACTAAAAGTGATTGACATGCAGTAGTTTTCTGAAAAGTAGTGCAGTAAAAAGTGTCTGTTGAGAATTTGTGGGTCGGCGGTTTTGCTGTGTTTTAATAACAGTCCCTTTGTTTTTGCAGTTACGCGGCGGGCCGGATTAAATGCACTCGAGGGCTGTAGGTTGCCCACCCCTGCTGTTGCACACGAAGGATGGAAAAAGTCAACCAGATACCTGAACTGGTTCACTGAAGGGATTTCACTTGACAACCACCCAACACATTATCATGACGGGAGGCGCAAAATCATCTCAAATCCACAGTTTGGATGAAGGTGACATTTTTTCTTGTCAGTCATCTTCACAAGCGCTTATTTAAAGGACACATATCATGGAAAATCAACTTTTTTTCTTTTAAATTCATTCTCTTGTGTATCTGGAGTATCCAGGAGTGTAGTGTAAGTGTAAGTGTAATATATCCCTCCAGGTGCTGCAGAGATACTGTTATGATCATTTTGAGCGCTATTTTTTACTCTGTTCAGATTTCTCAGTTTTCTATTATGTTTTTTAATCTATTACATCAAATCCGTTGGGGCGGGATAAACCAAACAAGGCAATGGGTGTTGCCAAACGAAAATCCGAGTCATAAACATGGCGGATTCGCAAATCCGCCATGTCTAAGATGAATCTGCTTTGTTTATTACTCTGTGAGACTTTTGAAGTCCAAACAACTAAAGGATGCCAAAGTGGAGAGATCAAAATGTTCCGTTGTTGGATGCATCAATCCACTCAAATCATTGCACAACATCAGAAACTCAAAGAAGTGCCTGGTCAAATTTCATTTTTCAACCAGTGTTCCCACGTCTGTGGGCAAAGTCCTGCTTGTTAAGGAGTGTTTCAGAAATCTTTTGTCAGTATAGAGAAAGGTTTGCCGAAAGACTTCATTTTGTTGATGGTTCCGTTCCTTCAACCTATGGAAATGACGGACACAATAAAGTGGTAAGTTTGAGATGACACAAAAATAATGAACTGCATTTCGCTTTAATAATATTGTGTCTGCACTCGTTTTCATAGCATTAGCGTCAGTCTTTCTGCTGATTTTGGAGCTGTGCAGTCTATGTTTTCACTTCTTGTGGGTGTATTTTGAATACCGTAATTTCTGGACTATAAGTCGCTACTTTTTGCTCAAGTTTTGAACCCCGCGGCTTGTCGTTCGGTGCGGCGTATCTATGGATTTTCCGTGATTTTTGTGATGACTTGATCCCTTATACCCTCGTAAAAAGGCTGTTGTCCGCTGTTATGCATCACCGCTTTGCTGGGCGGAGGGATATGTGACACGGTCACTGGGGAGAAGAGTGGTGTGTTGATCGCATGTCCATCCGCCAGCCAAATAGTGCCATATAATTCACACAAAGAAGAGACAGAATGAGATCAAGACGGACATTACTGACGAAAGGAAGCTTTTATACACACCACCCTCATTTTGGGGGACAAAAGAAATGAATATGATGCCACTTTTAAGTTAAAGACATCATCATTGACACTATCAATATTGAGGCATGCCACACTCTGCCAACGAGGAGTCTAGATAGCAAGATACCACCTATAATTGTCCGCTTTACAAATAGGAAAAGTAAGATAAATCTACTCAAACAAGGTAGGAAATTAAAAGGCACGAACATATACATGAATGAACACCTCACCAAGAAAAATGGTGAAATAGCTAAAAAAGCAAGAGCTCTTAAGAAAAACGGTAAAATACAGTCCACTTGGACTGCAGGTTGTAAGGTATTCATCAAACCTGTTGGAGCAGCAGAGAGTTCTCATGGTTTCTGCATTAGTGCCATAGAGCAACTTAAGCGGTATGAAGGAGATCAGTAACCTGTACATCATTACTTAGAACCTCATGTTGTGATACTTTTATATCATGGAAGGTAAATAACCTGGTGAACTTATCAACCTATCATGAACAGTACTGACAAATGCCTTTCCTTTCCAACTGGTCTGTTTAACAAACAAGCACTAATAGCTGAAAATGAAGAACTTGATTTGAAAACATTTGATTACACTGATCATAAGGGATTTGATATAGAGAACAATATTGATCCTGTGAATAACTTCTTTATCAACTACAATCAAACGAACTGTAAATACTATACTGTAGAGCAATTTAGCGAGAATGTAGCAACAAATAGGGCAATGTCAATTATACATTTTAATAGTAGGAGCTTGAAAGCAAACATCTCTAAGATCAAACAATGTTTAAAAGATATGAATTATCCGTTTACTGTTATTGCAATATCTGAAACCTGGTTAAAGGAAGATCAGGCTGAAAAGATTGACATAGAGGGGTATGAGAGTTATACATTAAATAGGATGGGAAAAAGATGCGGAGGGGTTGCTCTATTCATAGACAAAAACTGTAAGTGTAAGATAGTAAGAAATATGTCTCAAGCAATAGATAATCTCATGGAATGTATTACTGTTGAAATAGAAATGGAATCATCAAAAAACATTTTGGTAAGCTGTGTATACAGATGTCCAGGTTCAAGTATTGAGGCATTTAGTGAACTATTATCAAGAATGTATGAAAGAAAAATCAATACGAAAATGGTCTATGTCTGTGGTGATTATAATATAGATCTACTGAACCCACTTCAGCTGACTCCAATAACAGAATTCATTAACTTAATGTACAGTATGAGTCTTTACCCTGCAATAACTCGTCCGACTAGAATCACATCTCACAGTGCCACTATAATTGATAATATATTTACAAATGTGATTGAAAAGAAAGTAAAAACTGGACTGATAATAAATGATTCAAGTGACCATCTGCCAGTGTTTGCGGTGATCCAGAAATGTACAAGGGAAAAAAAGGATGCTATAGCTTTTAAAATGTGTAGAATGAACTCTGGTAATTCAATTAACTCATTCAAAAATGATCTTCTAAAACAAGACTGGAAAAAGGTATATGTGGGTGATGTAAATGAAGCCTACAACACATTCATGGCCATTATATCTGAACTTTATGATAAAAACTGTCCTCTTGTAAGGAAAGCGGTCAAACACAACTCAGTGGAAAAACCATGGCTGACAAAGGGAATCTTAAACGCCTGCAAGAAAAAAAACCTGTTATACAAAGATTTCCTAAAGATAAGAACAAAAGAAGCTGAATTGAAATATAAGACCTATAAAAACAAGCGGCTCGGTGGCGCACTGGGTAGCACGTCCGCCTCACAGTTAGGAGGGTGCGGGTTCGATTCCACCTCCGGCCCTCCCTGTGTGGAGTTTGCATGTTCTCCCCGGGCCCGCGTGGGTTTTCTCCGGGCGCTCCGGTTTCCTCCCACATTCCAAAAACATGCTTGGTAGGCCGATTGAAGACTCCAAATTGTCCCTAGGTGTGAGTGTGAGTGCGAATGGTTGTCTGTCTCTGTGTGCCCTGCGATTGGTTGGCAACCGGTTCAGGGTGTCCCCCGCCTACTGCCCGATGACGGCTGGGATAGGCTCCAGCACGCCCGCGACCCCCGTGGGGACTAAGCGGTTCAGAAAATGGATGGATGGATGGATTGAAATATAAGACCTATAAAAACAAATTGATCAAAATAATGAGAAACAGTAAAAGGAACTACAATAGCAAGAAACTGGAGGAAAACAAGAGTAACACAATAACAACATGGAAAGTGTTAAATGAAATTATTAAAAACAGAACTGGAAAGCCAGGATATCCTTCTTACTTTGTAAACAGTAACAATATAACTATAAATGAACTTGCAATGATTGCAGAGGAGTTTAATGATTACTATGTTGGTATTGGGCCTACTTTGGCGGAAGAAGTACCAAAAAAAGGGAGTACAAGTGACCTAATTAAGGATGTACCCATAGCCAAAAGTATGGTTCTAAGGGGAACGGATGAGACGGAAATAATAGAAATCGTTAGAGGATTTAAAGGTAAAAAGTCAACTGATTGTAATGGAATAGATATGTCGCTTGTTAAAAATATTATTGAAAGTGTGGTGAAACTCCTAACACATATTTGCAACCAATCACTGACAAATGGTGTTTTTCCGAGTGAAATGAAAACAGCTAAAATTATTCCGATATATAAAGCTGGGGACAAACACATATTCTCAAATTACAGGCCAATATCTTTACTCCCACAATTCTCCAAAATACTAGAAAAATATTTTATAAAAGGCTTGATGATTTCATCACAAAACAAAATATTCTGTGTGACCAACAGTATGGATTTCGGAAAAATAGAACCACCACAATGGCTTTGTTAGATTTCGTAGCTGAAATAACAACAGCTATTGAAAATAAACGATATGCTGTAGGTGTCTTCTTAGATCTTAAGAAAGCTTTTGATACTGTAAATCATAAAATACTGTTAACAAAACTTGAGAGATATGGCATACAAGCTATGCCACTCACTTGGTTAAACAGTTATTTATCAAACAGGAATCAATATGTGCAATTAATGGACTTCAAATCAAAGTTAAAGCAGGGAAAGTGTGGGGTTCCTCAGGGCTCAATATTAGGCCCCTTGTTATTTATTTTGTATGTTAATGATATGTGCAAGGTCTCCAGATTACTCAAGGCCGTAGTTTTTGCAGATGACACGAATCTGCTCTGTAGTGGGGACGACCTGGACCAACTACTGGATATTGTGGGTATTGAAATGGAAAAATTACAGAGTTGGTTTGACACAAATAAACTTACATTGAATTTAAGTAAAACAAGGTATATCATATTTGGAAACCGTCCGACAAACACAGACAAAATTCTTACAATAAATAATATAGAAATAGAAAGAGTGAATGAAGTAAAATTTCTTGGAGTGCTAATAGATAAAAAATTAAGTTGGAAACCACATATAACGTATATCAAATCAAAGATCTCAAAATCACTGGCAGTATTGTATAAAGTAAAAGATCTTATAAACCAAACATCATTATATTCCTTGTACTGCTCCTTCATACTCCCATACATTATGTACTGTGTGGAGGTGTGGGGCAACACATACAAAACAAACACAGATCCAATCTACATTCTACAAAAAAAAGCTATACGACTTGTAAATAATGTTGATTACAGAGAACCATCTAACCCTCTTTTTGTAAAACTGAATGCACTGAAATACAATGATCTAGTCGATTTTAAAACCATCCAACTCATGTACAAAATAAAAAATAATCAATTACCAAACAGTATACAGAGGTTGTTTGAGTGGAGGGAAAGTACCTATGATTTAAGAGGAACACTTATGTTTAAAAGAGATTTGGTGAGAACAACTTTAAAGTTGCATTGTATAACAGTTAAAGGTGTGGAATTATGGAACGCCAGCAGTGACGAACTAAAGAATTGTAGTTCATTACCTCAGTTTAAAAAAATGTATAAAGGCAAAATACTGATGGGATACCGTAGCATGCTGTGAGGTGTTTAAACTGCTTTTGTATTTATTTAAAGGAGGTGTATGTATGTATAAGTGTGTGTATGTATAATATCTATATGTATGTATGTATGTATGTGTATATGTATATATATATATGTATATCTTTAACAAATCTGAAAATGGACAAATCTTGACGGAATCAAGCAAACGTGGTTACAAGGGGTAGAGCTAGATAAGCCTAGGCTTCCTTCTACTCCCTTTTGAACAAATAAGATTTTTTATGATAAAGTGAAAATTTATAACGCAATGTTTTTTTTTCTTTTCTTTCTTCTCTATTGTACTATGGAGTTATTATTTTCAGTATTGTTACTTTCTTTCTTGTATTTCTTTAAATGTTCGAAATAAATAAACAAACAAAGGCAGTCGATTTGGCTCTTAACATGCAACCCGAAGATAGAGCAGGGATGTCAAAATCAAACACACCGAGGGCCAAAAAAACAAATTTGCTACAAGCCGAGGGCCGGACTGGTTCAATGTTTATTAAAATATATCGAAATGATTGCACATAGCCTATTGAACCAAGACCTAACACAGTATACATTATTTAATGATTAAATGAATATGGCAATATTTTGTTATGGCTCTGTCAGGAGGGAGCGAAAACACAAACTCCAGCCGAATCAGCCACTACAGGTTAATTAAAGGCCATATCATAAAAATGTGTCTTTAAACGTGTCTTAAATGTTTCTACTGAGGTAGCAGTTCTAATATCCATTGGTCAGGCATTCCAAAGCTCTGGAGCCCGAATAGAAAATGCTCTAGACCCTGCAGACATTTTTTTGGCTCTCGGGTCACTAAAAGACTAGCGTTTTGCGAGCGGAGGTTATGGGACGGAACGTAAGGAACAACTAAGTTGATGAGATATGAAGGTGCTAAGCCATGCAATGATTTAAAGGATAATAGGAGAACCTTGAAGTCACATCTTAAATGGACCGAGAGCCAATGTAAGTTGGCTAATATTGGGGTAATGTGATCAAATTTTCTTGTTCGTGAGAGCAGCCTTGCAGCAGCATTTTGTACTAACTGTAGACTTTTGATACTGGACTTAGGAAGACCAGATAATAATGCGTTACAGTAGTCCAGGAGCGACGTAGTAATAAACGCATGTATAATACAGTCAAACCTCGCTTTTCAAACGTCTCGGTTCTTGAACAAATCGGAATTCGCAAGAAAAATTCGAGATTTTTTTGCTTCGGTTGTCAAACAAAATTCGGACGTCGAACCTCGCGAGATGAGCAGAAAGGACCCGAGAAAACCCGACCGTGCAGCCCGGATGCTGACTGACTTCATTCGTTATTGTATTTTCGTTACTTTGAGGATTGTATTAACCCCTCATCATGCCTCCAAAGAAAGCAAGTGGGAGCAGTAAAGCCATCCTAAAACACAAAGACGCTCTTAAAGCAATGCGACAGTGAGCGCCCGGCGCGCTGCGGTTGCTCAATCGGACCAAATTAAGCTCCCTGCGCACTGAGGTCCACTTAAATTTTGGAAAGTACATCAGGACTTAAAAAATATTTTCTAAATTTCAGCAACGTTTCTGTCACAATAATGCGACCAGCGCGGTGCAGTTGCGTGGTCGGCGGCGCGCTACGGTTGCGTGTTCGGCGGTGTGCGGCAGTTGCGCGATCGGACAAAAATACGCAAATGAAAAAATGCTTAAAAAGGGCGTTTTTTTTTTTGTTTTGGAACGGATTACATTTTTTTCCATTATTTGTAATGGGAAAAATAGATTCGGAATTCGACCGATTCACTTCTCGAACCGCCTTCTGGAACGGATTGTGGTCGAAAACCGAGGTTTGACTGAGGTTTCCGCATCACTGGTCGAGAGAATCGGATGAATCTTAGCAATATTACGGAGGTGAAAAAATGCAATTCTAGTTATGTTCTTAATATGTGATAGTACAGTTATCCATAGTTACAGTGGTTTCCTTAAATAAGTGGTGAGAACGCGCTGGAACAATTAACATCTCAGACGGAGGAAATTGAGTGACATCCAGTGCGTGATCTCCGCAAGGCACGGCTCAAGATTACAACAGTCCCGCGGATTTTTCATCGATAACGGCATATATAATTGAGTGTCATCCGCATAACATTGAAAACTAATGTTATTTTTACGTATTATGTCCCCAAGCGGAATCATATAAATATTAAATAAAATTGGTCCAAGTACCGATCCCTGCGGGACACCACACGTAACGTTATAGAGCTCAGAGGTCACATTACCATGGACTACTCGGTGAGTCCTGTCTGATAAATAGGAACAGAACCAGCGTTGTGCTGACCCTGAAATACCAACACAGCTTTTAAGGCGCTCTAATAAAATATCGAAGTCTACAGTGTCGAAGGCAGCACTAAGATCGAGTAATAATAATACCGATGAAGTGTTAGAATCCATAGCTATGAGGAGATCATTAGTCACTTTAGCAAGTGCTGTCTCGGTGGAATGATTAGCTCTAAAACCAGACCGAAAAGATTCAAATCGATTATTGGCGACCATGTAATCAATAAGCTGCTACTACTTTTTCAAGAAGTTTTGCTATGAATAGGCGATTTGAAACAGGCCTATAATTACTAAGACAGTCCGGGTCGAGATTTGGTCGCTCAAGTAGCTGTTTAATGATAGCGGTTTTAAAGTCTGTTGGCACTATACCAGAGGAGACAGACATATTAATTATATTTAAGATGGACAGTCCTAAAATTTGAAATAATTCTTTAAATAGAAGCGGGTCGAGTAAACATGTTGTTTGTTAAGCCGCACTAATCAATTGCGTAAGCCTTTCAAGGGACACACTTTTAAAATTTGATAGCGCTATTGCATGATCGTCAGCGCCGGTAATCGGCGGTCTCGAATGAGCAATTGGAACGGTCATCTTGATTAACATGAACAGACCCTCATCATGAAAAATGCTAGAAGAAATGCATAAAAGCGACAACGAAAGAGAGACTGAGAAAGTGTGTGGCGAAGTATATCTGACGCTATTCCAATCGGACACTGAGGAGGAAGACTTCAATGGTTTCAGTGCACAGGAGGAAGATGAAGACGGCTCTCAGTGACTTTTGCTGGTATATTTTATTAACCAGCCCTGTTAGTGCTGTGCTACTGTGTTGCTGCTTTGTTACCGCTGCGTCTCAGTGACTTTTACTGGTATGTTTGTTTTTGTATCCAGCCCTATTAGTGCTGTGTTACTTCCGTGTTGCTGCGGTATTACTACCACGTCACAGGCAGTGTTTGGAAAGAAATGTTAAGGTATGTTATTAAAACTTTACAAAGGCTCTCTGTGTACCGTCTTTCTTTGTAAATAACTCGCGTGCACATGCGGCTTTTAGTACGGTGCGGCTTATTTATGAAAGAAAATAAAACATTTCCCCTAATTTTTGCTCATTTGCTCATTATGAAGCTGAGTGCTTGACATGAAAGGCAGGCACTTTAGTGTCTGTGGCAAATAAAGGTGCCAACGCATCCCGCAAGAGAACTGAAGAGGAGTCCTTTTTTCTTCTTCAAATGGTGCACCGATGGCCGTATTTCTATATCTTTTTTTACTTAGTGTACCACTATAAAACTAGTTAGTGTGAATATGTTTTTGTTACTGTATATACCGTAATTTCCGGACTATAAGCCGCGACTTTTTTCCAAAATTTTGAACCCTGCGGCTTATAGTCAGGTGCGGCTTATATACGATTTTTTTCGTGATTTTTGTGATGACTTGATCACTTTTATACACTCGCAAAAAGGCGGTCGACCACTGTTGTGCGGTATCTTGAAGAACAAAACAACAACAAAAATACTATTTTGAAACACTACTATGGCTGCTGCTTATTCTGGCTGTGTTGCTTGTGACTATTATGAGCTTTAGTAGGAATGCACGCTAGGTGACCTGCGTCAAAGGGCTCTAAACCCTTTTTCATACTCTGCCATGTGACTCAGAGATTACACAAAGCAGTGGCGCTGTTTGGAGCATCTGCATTGTATTAAAACCCAATCAATCAGCATTTAAATTCAATTCTTCTGACATTTTGCTCACCAAAAACAAGTTGTAATGAATGTGAACTTTTAATCCATTTTATTCAGAAGGTTACTTTGAACCCTGAGGCTTAAATGGCGGCGCGGCGTATTTATGGATTTTTACGGCTTTCTGTGTACTGGCTTTCTTTGTAAAAAACTCATGTGCACGTGCGGCTTATAGTCCAGTGCGGCTTATGTAAGAAAAAAACTAAAATATCCCTGAATGTTAGCTGGTGCGCCTTATAGTCCGGTGCGGCTTATAGTCCGGAAATTACGGTATGTTGTTTTGTGTTATTCGGGCCAATAAATGCAATTGCTATACAGACCCCACACCCCCGCAAAAAACAAAACAAAAGAATGACCCCCCCCTCCCAAAAATATGACACCCCCCCAAAAAAAGGTGTCCTCTTTTTCAGAAACCCAAATCTGGTCACCCTAATTCTTGGAGAACACTAATATGTTCAATGCATTCGTTAGCTTCTCTAGAGTGACCAGATTTGGGTTTCTGAAAAAGAGGACACCTTTTTTTTTTTGGAGGGGGACGTGGTCATTTTTTGGAGGGGGCGCGGTCATTTTTTTTTTTCTTTGGGGGGCATTTGTGTCATGTTATGACACAAATGACATGGTATAGCAATTCCATTTATTGGCCCGAATAACACAAAACAACATAAATACAATGACAAAAATATATTTACACTAACAAAAACATATGTGTACATCGACATCTTTTAGTTTTATAGTAGTACACTAAGTAAAAAAAGACAAAAGAAATATGGCCATCGGTGCATTTGAAGAAAAAAAAAGGGCTTCTCTTCAGTCCTCCTCTTGCGGGGTGCGTTGGCACCTTTACTTGCCACAGACACATAAGTGCCTACCTTGCATGTCAAGCACTCAGCTTCATAAGGATCACAACTCTGGCGAAAGCATGGAATTTTTTTATTCAACTCTTCTGTGAACGTGCATTTTCGTTTTGGCATTGCTCGTAAACACTCAGTGGAGACTGGCCAGCCCACCCTACTTCGTAGTAAAGTGGGAGAAACAGCAACGTGTACATATTTTGTTAAGTTAGACTGAAGGAATGGGGTCAAAATACAAAACGTCCTGCCTAGCTACAAAAACAGATGTGCTCAAACCTCATTGAATAAAGTACATAAGCAGACAAGTATATTCACATATTAAATCAATAAAAGAAACATTTTAAGCATATAATTATACCTACACACCAAATCAATAAAGAAGACATAACTACACATTTTTGATAAGTGGTAATGAGAAAGGTTTTTATAAACTTTATGATCTGATATGTATTTCTGAGCACTTTGAAATAACAAATGTTTTTGGATATATTGCCTAAATAGCTTAATGACCCTTAAGGAACTGTGTAATGCATGCCTGATGTTTTTCTCTAAATCATGGACACGGCCAGAGTCGTCTTGACCGTTCAGTACTTGATTGTATCTTATGTTTTGACTAATGCTAGACGCCAGTTTTTGATTACTACTGAACGCTCTCTGCACAGAGGGAAATATTTTGCCTAACAAAGAAAAGATATGGTTGGAAGCATGATTAAACTAAGAATAAGCAAAGACATGAAGTATCAAAAGAACAGCAATAGATTAATGATGTCACAGCAAAAAGCTAACATAATTTCGTACAAAATGACAAAATTGAAAGAATGAGGTACGACAGTGTATGTCCAAGATTGGAGAAGAATGTTCACAGGAAGGTCACGTGGAGATAAAACCAGCAGGTGCCAGAGGGAGCCAGCCGAGGACTCGGCCAAAGATGATCGCCAAGGCCGAAAGACGGGATGGAAGACAACAGCCCCCACACATACCGAATCGCCCATAACCAGCACCCACTCCCATGGCAAACTTGCCCCACCCCAAAGACTCATCACCCATCAAACTCGGCCCACACTGGCATGTGCAACTGATATAAGCTAACCAAAGAACCTTGAACGTTGCCTTTTCTGAATGGAGACTTTCCGCTCTTGAAGGGCCCAGCGCTGAATTGTACTTTCCTGAAAACAGAGCTTTTTGAACAAGAATTGTGATTGAACTCTACCAACCTGTGTAAGTCTAATTTCTGCTTCAGTGTCTTAGCATTTTCCTAAATCTGAAGAAATCAAACGAGCACGCAGTGAGTAAATTGGATAACAGGTGATTGGCAATGGCTTTTGCTGTGAGGCGCAGATAACGCGCTCCCTAAATTGTGGACAAAATCCAACAAGACAAACTCATACTTTTTCATGTTCATATGTGTGCAAATCCTCTGATTATTTTACATAAACATAACTGTTCAATCAGAACACGGATACAGCACCCAGAGCTTTTTGGCCTCCCAGTACACATGGGCACAGACGGCGGACACGACACGCACAAACACGCACGCGCACACGCACGTACACACGCGCACGCACACACGCGCACACACACACACACACACACACACACACACACACACACACACACACACACACACACACACACACACACACACACACACACGCACACACACACACACACACACACACACACACATTTGCGGCGCAAGTAAACGCTACCTCGTTTAAAAAGTAAACACTACCTCGTCTAAAAAAAACTACAAATGTCGACCGGAAAGGGAGGCGTAGATCTTGCGGCCAAAAGGGTGTGGTGTGAAGTATCTCATTTGCATTTAAAGAGACCGCACCAAAACAGCTTGCTCTCAAGTAGAAAATAGGGACCTGTGATGGTATCAAAACGAGGAATTCAGACAAAAGCATGACTGTTCAACTTTATGTGGACCACAACTAAATTATTAAAACGTAAAACAGTAGAATTTATTACCGTGATACTTGGGCTTTAAATGAGCTAGTTGCTAGCTGCTAGCTGCTAGCTTCAGTGCGTAAAAAAGTGCTGAATGCACACGTGTCAAGAAAGTGAGGTCTGCTAGTTGCCATTGGAAAAGGCTTCTGTAACCCAGGTTAACATAGCCTTGTAAAATAAGAGCCTGTTAATAAAAATAATCTTCTAAACAGACCAACACAGATTAAAAGAATTTAAATTATTAAAACAATACAAATTCATTATTTTATTAATGTTTTGTATTTGTTAAAACGATAAAAGTGTGAACATGCATTTTTATTTTGAAGGAGACATGATGACGTAATGAAAAGACCCATGTGACCTAAAATGCAAACTATTTTTTTCTTTTCCCGCCGTTCTTTTTCGGGATGACGACGAAGGTGTGCGAAATACGGGAGTAAGTACGTTAAACTAAAGGGAAGAGAGAGTGTGAAATAAGATTATATAAAGTTTTTTTTGTATTTGATGGACTTATTTTCCTGTTTTTAAACTTTCTTTTCACCTTGGTAATGCACTAAGTGCGGAACGGGACTTGATTCACGAGAGTTGGTTCAGAAACATCTGAATTAATAACGAAGCTGATTTTCTTGTGCGAGTCGCAAGATGGCGAGCCACCAAAGAGGCCTTTGAATTGTCTCAAACGCAGAAGCGGAGAGCACTCGCTGGACGTTGTTCATCGAACCTGGTCGTATCTATCTATTTTTTTCCTGTGCTACACCGAAGTGGATTCGGAAAGGATTGACTGTCTATTCAGGAAAATCAGGAGAAGCCAACTGAAGGGATATAGAGACATTTGGATATTGAAAGTTTTTCAGTCTTTTGCTGAATTGTTTTGAGTTTTGTACATTTTGTCACTTTTATTTTTGTGAACTATATACGTATGTGATGATGCTGTAAGGGTGTTATTGAAATATTGATTGGTTTGAACAAAATCAGTGAAATGGTGGGAATTTAAAAGTGGCTTTAACTGAACTCAAATTAGATTTACTATTACTTTCGAATTACTTACCTGTACTGAATGTTATTCAAACAACACAAAGTGAGGTAACTAAACAGACTGAACCTTAGAATTAATAAAACAACCCGGGTTGAAACTAAAATTCCTTAAACTGAAAAGTTTAACTGAAAGGGAAATTATTTTCTTCAAGTAATGTTGAGTTTAAATGTAAATTGTATTTCTATTGTTTGTAAATTGTATGTCAACTATTTTCCCTACTAAAATAAGCCGGCAGTTCAATTCAAACCTTGGTCTGTGGTCATTTATTTTACTTATTCTATCACCACTACAAATATAGTCGAACTCAGAACTGGTCCATTATCTAAATTACTGTAAGCACTGTCAAAAACAAAAAGGTGTTACAGAAGTGGCGAGCCAGCCAGGAGTGGTGGTTAATTCAAATATTATTACCTGACCCAGACCTTAAAATAGACCAAGCCGGAAAAAAACGGAGGTCATTGATAAAGAAAATATTAGAACCCCAAACTCAGTTATAGTTAGTGGGATCACTGACACTGATGTTGATGAAGAATTAACTGACTTCCTGAGTAGGTGCGGGCGGATTGCTAGAACAATTCAAAGAGATGAACCCCAGTCTTCCTACCACAAAAATGTCATTGTGGAATATGAGAGCAGCGCTGCCTTGACCGCACTTGAACCTTTACTGCCCCATACACTTGAACATCAGAGCTCTGTCAACTGAGTACCTATCAACTGTTATGAACAGCGCCACCCACAGCTTTTTCAGTGAACTGCAGAAAATTGCCAAAATAAGTGGCAAATCTTTCGAAGATGTTTTGCATGAACACTTTTCCAAATGTGCTCAGTCAATTGTAAGCAACCCAGAAACACCCGAAGATATGAGTTCCGTCTCAGAGAACCAAAATGAGCCAACAACCACTGTTGAAAGACCACCAGAAGTCACTGACCAATCTCAAGATGAAACTATGAAACCAATTAATCCGAATATAAGCTTCAGTTCTCCTGTAACAGTTAACCAACCACAAAGTGATCAACCATCTCACATACCAGCACGCTTTTTAACTCATCCAGAGGTTCAAAAAGTTGTTGTGGAACACATAGTGCGAAGTGAAGCTTCTGTCTCACAGATAAATTATTCTTTCCGCCTCAGACAGTTTTCAGGTAAAATACCTTCTACAGTTGAGAGTAGAAGAAGACAACCATATGAAACAACTTTTTGGTGCAACCAGACCAACAGTAACAGCACAGTCTATTGCTGCTAGCGCGAACATCTCAGATCCTCCAATGCAAACTGACCTTGCTGAAATGCAAACCCAGATAGCTGAACTACAAACTAAACTGACACGACTGAAACCTCAAAAAGGACAACCAACGGAAATTCCACAAAATGACATCTTCAAAGAATTAAGAGCACAAATCGCTGAACTCCAGAGCCACATCACTAAGCTAAAGCCACAAAGAAGCAAGAAAAGACTTAACCGTCAGCTGATACTAAGACAAACCCTGAACACAAAGTACCCGAACAAGCTCCCTTGCCACCTCAAGCTGCAAGTAAAAGACCAAAGCCTTGGTACTGCTTCCAGTGCGGTGAAGATGGTCACCATCTCGACATGTACTATTGAGCCAAATCCAATTAGTTGCTAAAAAAAAGAAACAGTTGAGAGAGAAACAGTCACTTTGGGATAAGCAAAACAACCAGACCCAACCTTTAAACTGAAAGTAGCACTCATGGCGGGACAAATGAGTGCTGAAACGGAAACTAGTCCCACTGAACATTCACGAAAAGCCAAAAGACAATTCTTCCACAACAGCTTCGCCACTGTGAAAATTCCCAAAGGTCTGATTGGAGCTAAATACACTGCTCAAGTACAAATCAACGGACAAGCTTGCCATTGTCTTCTTGATACCGGATCGCAAGTAACCACAGTATCCCAGTCTTTCTACAAAAGCTATTTCTCACACCTGACAATCCATCCAATACAAGATCTGTTGGAAATCGAAGCCGCAAATGGTGAAATTGTTCCATATTCAGGCTACATTGGTGTTTATCACTTTTCCAAAATACTGTTTTGGAACTGAACTCACTGTGTCCTCCCTTGCACTAATTGTTCCAGACACACGCTCTAGTGTCCAGTCTTCTCTCCTGATTGGCACTAACACGCTTGACCCTCTTTTTGAAAGCCTTCCCTTGACTGATACAGATCTCCGTGTCCTCCTACATGGTTACAGAGTGGTCTTGAGCGTGTTACAACAGAGACACAAAATGAAAGATGACAGCAGTCTTGGTCTTGTCACACTGTCGGGAAAAGAACCTGAATTACTTCCTGCTGGTCAAAGTCGAGTTTTGGAGGGAGTAGTCCATGTGAACACTGAAACGCCAGGTAAGTGGATAGTGGTCGAGTCACCTTCCTCATCTCCTTGCCTGGTGGTGTCGTAGTCACCAATTGTTTACTTACCCTTCCTGAAAACCGCTCACAAAAGCTTGCAGTTGTCCTAAGGAATGAAAGTGAACATGACATAAGTATTCCTGCAAAAAAGTGTCATTGCAGAAATGCATGGTGTGCAAGAAGTGATGCAAACCAAGCAGAAATCCAACTTGAAGTCCACAGAGCTAAATCTAAATTTTTCTGATTCTCCAATTTCTGCTGAATGGAAGGAGCGAATCATACAGAAGCTGAGTGCTATGCCAGAAGTATTTGCACTACATGACACAGATTTCGGTTGACAAAGTCAAGCACCAAATCAAACTAAGTGATGAAACTCCTTTCAAACACAGACCCCGACCAATACGACCACAAGACATCGATGCAGTACGTCAGCATTTGCAAGAGCTGACGGAAACAGGAATAATCTGCGAGTCCGAATCACTGTTTTCCTCGCCAATAGCTGTGGTAAGGAAGAAAAACAGGGACTTTGTGTCAATTACCGGAAGCTGAATTTAAACACGAGCAAAGACGCTGAAGGAATGGGGTCGAAATACAAAAAGTCCTGCCAAGCTACAAAAACAGATATGCTCAAACCTCATTGAATAAAGTACATAAGCAGACAAGTACATTCACATATTAAATAAATAAAACACATTTTAAGCATATAATTATACCTACACACCAAATCAATAAAGAAGACATAACTAGACATTTTTGATGTGGTAATGAGAAAGGTTTTTATAACTATGATCTGATATATATTTCTAAGCACTTTGAAATAACAAATGTTTTTTGATATATTGCCTAAATAGCTTAATGACCCTTAAGGAACTGCTTAATGCATGCCTAATGATTTTTTAAATCACGGACACTGCCAAAGTCGTCTAAAAATGTTCAGTACTTGATTCTATCTTATGTTTTGACTAATGCTTAGACGCCAGTTTTCGATTACTAGTGAACGTTCTGGACAGAGGGAAATATTTTGCCTAACAAAGAAAAGATATGGTTGAAAGCATGATTAAACTAAGAATATGATGACGTAAGCAAGTACATGGAGATTAAAAGAACAAACAAACAAAAACATGGTAAGTGGTGAGTACAAACTTTGCATAGTCAGGGAACATTAATAAATACGTAGATGATGTCACAGCCAAAAGCTCACATAATTCCGTATAAAATGACAAAATTGAAAGAATGATGAATGGATGAGGTGGAACAGTGTATGTGCAAGAATGGAGGAGAATGTTTACAGGAAGGTCACTTGGAGATAAAACCAGCAGGTGCCAGAGGGAGACAGCCCAGCCAAAGATGATCGTCAAGGCTGAAAGATGGAAAGGAAAACAACAGCCCCCACACATCGAATTGCCCATAATCAGCACCCAACCCCACGGAACCAGCTCTCACGGAACCAGCACCCACTCCCATGGAATCAGACTCTCCTGCGAACTTGCCCCGCCCCAAAGACTCATCACCCATCAAACTCGGCCCACACTGGCGTGTGCAACTGAATATAAGCTGACCAAAGAACCTTGAACATTGCCTTTTCTGAATGGAGACTTTCCGCTCTTGAAAGGCCCAGCGCTGTATTGTACTTTCCTGAAAACAGAGCTTTCTGAACAAGAATTGTGATTGAACTCAACCAACCTGTGTAAGTCTAATTTCTGCTTCAGTGTCTCAGCATTTTCCTAAATCTGAAGAAATCAAACAAGCACGCAGTGAGTAAACTGGATAACAGGTGATTGGCAATGGCTTTTGAGATAGCGCGTGTTAGAGATTTGCTCACTCCAACTTATTTTGCAAGAACCAAACAGGAGACAAGCAAGTTCTTTTAGACACCTGCAGGTGGAGAGTCCAATCTTCGCTGTCTGAACAGCGATTATCGAATGAAGTCTGAAAAGTCTCCTTCCTACAAGGGCGTATTTATTAGGAGGAACAGAGTGGGGGTGAGAGTGGACAGGTTTGGTGAACCCCCGGCCTCTGGTAAGATCAGAGCAGGGGGTGTTTTACGATGTTGTGGGAAACAGAACAACTTTGATTGCTTCCTCTGCAGCTGGTCAATCAGTTCAAAAGATCTTAGCACTTTGTTCTACTACTTTTGTTAAGACAGGACAGGCGAGTTTAATTATTACAGGTTACATTCCAACATAATCATAGGATCAAGATAACCTGGAAAACCCTAACATCTCCCTCCTGTTTTATCATATGATTGTCACCCCAAACAACAAAGACAAGTAAGAAAGAAAAACATATATATATGTATAATGAAGAAAGAAGAATAGTAAAAATAAAAACAACAAACAATGATAGCAACACTTTCCAGTGAAATTGAGGCATTACCTCAACACCCCAGATCAAACTTATTGTGTAAGCGAAAAACCTGCTGGCCAGATGTTATTAGCAGGAAAATTCTTACACGGCCCCGTTGCCACAGGCGACCAGAATGCTATCAATAAAAAATAAAAAGAAAAACACAGAAACAGTACATCATTGTATCCATCACTTGTGAAGCATTTTCGATGGTCAAATCAACAAGTTTCCGTAATACATGCTCAACAGAACAGCATCTACGCAATCCACGTCTCATTATCATTATCACAACTGTCACGTCTAAGAAGTTGTATATGTGCCCGTGTTTTCGTCAGCTGATGATGTTCTAGTCTGTAGGTGAGGTCTGTCACACACACCGGCGCACACACTCGTGTCCAGTTGGCAGGCAGCATCGGACAACTCTTGTGACCACAAAACCATGATCCGTACTGAACAGGCACGTGCACTCATAGGATGCAGGTGAGGCAGTGCCTCTGAACTTCTGAATGAAGTAGGTCCCGTCCGATGGTGCAGCCATGTTGGTAGTAGAGCCCTTACACCTTGAAAACGGCTCTCTCATCCTGGCACACAGCGGTGATGTCCAAAGCTCCCATTCAGTTTCCTCCTGGAGAGCAGTCGTCGTTAATGCATTTGTGGGTCCTGCAACCTTGGATGCAACATGTGTAGTCAGCAAGACTTGAAATGGTCCCTCCCGTCGTGGCTAGCCCAGTTCCTTCCTTTGATGACCTCGATGTAGACCCAGTCTCCTGGATTGATGGGGTTGTCGACCTGTGAGGAGGAAAGATCAAGCGGCAGTAAATTTGTCTTTGACACAGTTTGAGCGTCCTGATCATATAATCTGCCAAGGACTGCTCTTCATCTGTTGTTTGCAACTCTCGTAGTCAATTGTAGTGCCCATTTAACTGGCAAATAGGAGTGTTTGCGGGAAGAGTTTGAACACTTCCTAATGATTCCCTTTAACCAAAGACTATTTATGACAGGGGCGTTCCCATTTATTGCCTCCTGGTGTAAAAGAGATTGTCTTATCCATGCCTTCTTTCTCCTCACACGCTCGCACCCACACAGGGTGTGAACACACACACACACACACACACACACATCTGCACGCACACACGCAGACAAAGAGATTCTAATCCATCTCTCATGTAGCTTCTCTTGATAGAATCTCCTATTGGTAACTGTATAGCAGACGTTTTAGCATATAATCCCATACTCTGCTCTCTCACTTCTACTTTTCCATGTCGGTGCAGTCGTAGGTGGCCCCTATTGCAGTCATTGTCTTGTTAACTGTTGCCTTGTGACTCCTATGCATGATTGTGTGAATGTTAAAAATTGAACGTACCTAACTTTCTGACCATCCAACCTCCACTGTGGTATAAAAAAAACTTACTATTGTATTGAGTAGGTACATCGAGCAACCTAGCTTCCTCCTGACTGCCAAATGTCCTGTTCTAAAATTTATATAACTCGACCTCTACGTCTTAAGCTTGATGAGCCAAAATATAAGATCTTGCTCTTGTTTCCTACCGTTTTAGCCTATTTGTTTTATCCAAATCCATTCAATCTCTGATTATAATCTGTACCCCTACGTATTTTTCAAATTCTTATTTATTTATTTATCAAATCTCCTCAATTCTGTCAAACTCAGCGCACAATGAACCTCCCTTCCACTTTGAACCAAGCTCCACCAAATTTGGTAACGCCAAGGAGTGCGATTTGGTTGTCGGACACTCCAAGTCCATTTCTTTTTGCCGCACTTCACCCTCTCACGTTGGTGTTCTTTGGCTGTTGCTTCAGAGCGACCCCATCCATCACTCTTGAATGAGTCCATTGTTCAAATGAGTCAATTTTCATCATTGTGAGTTCCTCCGCTTTTCACTGTTTTTTCTCGTCCCCCGAGGATGTTGTCTGTCCTCCGGAGTGTACTTGTCCTCCTCCAAGCACAACAGCAGTCTTTTCTTGTCCTTCGCCAAAGGTCAAAGGTGCTTCAGAGCCAGGCACCATTTTGTAGTTGTTCACGGCTGCAGGCGAAGACTCGGATTGGGTTTCAGGGGCCCTGACACTGAGAATGACAGGCTGGGACATCTAACTTGTAAGACTATCTCCAAATGTAGCTGCTTCCATCAATTTGCTGGTAATGTTTGTTTACCAAACTTCAAATTCTTCTAATAACAGCGGTCTCGTTTTTATATCGTAAATCCTGCAACTCATCCTATTTTTGAGCTACATTTTATCTATAGTTCCAATTTAATCGGACAGTATGTTGTCTTCAGTATCATTATTGAAAATCAACTCATCGAGGTCTGCTTTCCACATCAAGTCCTGATCTGTATGTCTTGACCTCTCACATGTTATTGTCATGCTTGCTCAAAAATGTGACTTAGAGTATGGTGCTGTGAATTCTCAATCTCCCCAATGAAATTGGATCCCACCTCGTAGTTCTTATCGTTCTCATGTTCCTGTTAGCCTGCAATTGTCCAAATCAAAAATGTTTTCTTTTAACTGTCTTTCTTTTGAACCTCTAAATCTCTCGTGTTGCTAACCTATCTACACAAGAACAAAAAATTTACCACAATATAACACCAAATGTATTCGAAAATTCATTGTCATAAAGTGTTGTATTATTACTATCTTCCACTATCTGTCCTACTCACTCCCTCCTTTTGAGGCTTGGCAACGCCCATGCCTCACACCTTGACAAACTTTTTAGGAGAATGCGTTCTTTACTACATACGATTCCATCATCATTTAATTTGACTTTCTTTCCAAAACGCTTCTCAATTTCTCAGTTCACACATCTTCTACATGTGTTACTGGTTCTCCAGTTTTTTTTTGTTTTTTTTTTCTAGTTAATTATCAATCCAAAAGCTACGTGTTTCTTTCTAACATTCAACCTGCTCAAAATCATTCTTTCATCAAAGTCGCTCTACTAATTTTCCATAGTAGTCGCCAACAACTTCAACCATTCAACCTGTAATTTCTTTTCATTCAGGCTATTATTCATCGATGTTCATTTGCATCTCACACGCAGTCTCCAAAAAGGAGTCTTTCTATCACATTGGTCCCAATTCATCCAAGCTTACCACACAACATTCATATATCATTTTCAACTCAGGTTTCCTGGTAGAACAATCCACCAATTTAAAAAAAAGTTAACTAAAACAAACAACTGGCAAATTAATCTGAATTTTTTTTCTTTGTTTTTAAATTTGAAGAACTCAATCTCTCAGATTTAGCTTGCATTTAGAATTTTGTATAATCTTATAACACAACCAATCAATTATTCCTATTAAATGTAGCATTGCAAAATCTTAAATTCACAATTTAGCTTCTTCCAATTCCTGAAAGCATGTTCTGTCATTTTTTTTTTCTTCGAATTTCTCATGTGGGCTCGACACTTAACATGCACTAGTGTGGATTAGTTTCTGCTTGCAAACAGATTTCTCTCTTTTTCCTCTCATTTTTATCTTTCAAAATCATTTCTGTTCTGCGGTGCAAATTGGATAGACCACAGTCTAGCAAATTTTTTTTTATACTAAAACTTTAGCCAATGTTCATCATTTTAACATATACGCACACACATGCACAGCTCTCGCATGCAAAAGGTAGTTCCCAGCAACAATGATTCGTCACAGGCTGGCCATTTCCTGTGGTCGATCATGAGCTGGTCCCTCCCATGCACACGAGGACAGCACATTCTAATTTTATTTATTTATCTTCTAGAAGCAAGTTGCATTCCTTTACCACTTGATTTGCATATTTTAACTTCAGTGTAACACAATTTGAGCTCTAGTCATTTGTAATTTGGGCATGCAAACAGCATTGTCATACTTCTTGGATGGACAGGACTTCTAATAATCTAAAAAAAAAAATTCTAATAATCTGACAATGACATGTTTTGCTGTCATATGGGCATCTATTCTTTCTTTCTCTGTATGAGCATAAGCGGTCAAAGAGGAGGAAGCTTGTCATGCTAAAAATTTGGCTTTTCCTCTGCTCCTTCCTCCACCCTTTGATTGATATTGTTTTGCAAAACGACACTCTCGTGCGAAGTGTCCTCGTCTCCCACAGTTCCAACAGTTGTCAGAATCTCGTGGGGGTTTTGAATTATATGGCGGCCTGCGACCTTGTTGGCCTCTACCTCTCCCTCTGCCTAGCTGGGACCCTTGGAAGAAGACTGTTGTATCTTCATCTAGTTCATCATCATCATTATCTAGATGAAATACATCAGAACTTTTGCCTTTTTTGCTCACTTTTTCAGCATGTCTGGCCCATTGCATAGTTGTTGTCACACTTGCAACATCCACTTCCACCAAATGTTTCCTCACCCAGTTGCCTATTTCAGGGCGGAAAGTAGTTAAGAGCGCATTTTTAAGCTGTTGTTGATAAGCACTCTCAGCTGTATCATTGAATGGGATGCCACTATGTACCCAGAATTCTTTTTCAAATCTCAATTGAATGGCGGCCTCATCACTTTTCAACTTTCTATCTTTTGTCTTTTGGATTTGTTCTCTTCTTTCTTGTGAAGCTTTCAACCACACTCTAGCACTTCTACCACTTCTTCCACATTTCAAATTTCCTTGTACTCCATACATTTTCTTCCACTTCAGTATGTATTGCATACAATTAAGAAATCTACTTGCCATGAACTTCTCGTTTTAAAGAAGAGCAGAGCAAGAGATTTACCGTTCTTATTTCCCATCTTAATTTTAGTAGTTTAAGGTTTTACAATTTTTTTTTTCAATTTTTTTTTCTTTGAGGATCCTCAATGCAGGTTTAAATTGACCTTTCAACAAATTACTAGCCTGTTTTATTGCCATGGATCAACGCTAGAACTGCTTCTTAGTCAATTTATCCTACCAGTCACACACTCAATCACACTAACTCCAGCGCTTTTTTTAAGCCTCATGGCTCGGACAAACCAAAGCCGTATCTCATAGCTCGGATAAACCAAAGCCGAATCTCATAGCTCGGACAAACCAAAGCCGAATCTCATAGCTCGGACAAACCAAAGCCGAATCTCATAGCTCGGACAAACCAAAGCCGAATCTCATAGCTCGGACAAACCAAAGCCGAATCTCATAGCTCGGACAAACCAAAGCCGTATCTTTAGCGCTTTAACTTACTTGTCCCCTGGTTCGTTGCACCGCCGGATCCCGTCAATCCACCTCTGTCAGATGAAGGCAGACCTAAGATGCTGGCCCAGCGAAGAATTCTCTTCCCAGGACTTTCTTTTCCAGGTCCTCCAAATGGACGCTGGCTTGTCGACAATGCAGCACGTCCTCCTTCGCCGGTCAGATGGTGGGTATGAGGATCCCGGGTTTCGGCACCAAAATGTTAGAGATTTGCTCACTCCAACTTATTTTGCAAGAACCAAACAGGAGACAAGCAAGTTCTTTTAGACACCTGCAGGTGGAGAGTCCATTCGTCGCTGTCTGAACAGCGATTATCGAATGAAGTCTGAAAAGTCTCCTTCCTGCAAGGGCGTATTTATTAGGAGGAACAGAGTGGGGGTGAGAGTGGACAGGTTTGGTGAACCCCCGGCCTCTGGTAAGATCAGAGCAGGGGGTGTTTTACGATGTTGTGGGAAACAGAACAACTTTGATTGCTTCCTCTGCAGCTGGTCAATCAGTTCAAAAGATCTTAGCACTTTGTTCTACTTTTGTTAAGACAGGACAGGCGAGTTTAATTATTACAGGTTACATTCCAACATAATCATAGGATCAAGATAACCTGGAAAACCCTAACAGCGCGCTCCCTAAATTGTGGACAAAATCCAACAAATGGTGACCATCCGACGTGATTTCTTCAGAGGGAAGAGTGCATGCTCCAGGAAAGGATTCTTCCTTCTCCGCTCTTGCTCAACAATATTGCAGTCTGATCAGCACAAAAGGTAGGGGGAACCTTTTTCTCTCTCCCAGTTCAGCAATGTTGTGGAGTGAAAGCGGAACACAAAATTAATAATTTCAGCTTTGTGTTTAGGAAGGGTTGTTGTATAGATATTTAGGCTTGTGTGGAACTTGGTGTTAGGGTTTTCCAGGTTATCTTTATCATAGGATTATGTTGGAATGTAGACTATAATGATTAACCAATCTTGTCTTGCTCTCACAACGCAGTAAAATAAAGTGGTTGCTTCCTCTGCTTGAGTGACCAGCTGCAGAGGAAGCAATCAAAGTTGTTCTGTTTCCCACAACATCGTAAAACACCCCCTGCTCTGATCTTACCAGAGGCCGGGGGTCGACCAAACCTGTCCACTCTCACCCCCACTCTGTTCCTCCTAATAAATATGCCCTTGCAGGAAGGAGACTTTCAGATTTTCATTCCTTGAGCGAGTGAACTCTCCACCTGCAGGTGTCTAAAAGGACTTGCTTGTCTCCCGTGTGGTTCTTGCAAAATAAGTTGGAGTGAGCAAATCTCTAACATTTTGGTGCCATGACCCGGATCCCTCATACCCGCTATCTGGCTGACGAAGGAGGACGTGCTGCATTGTCGACAAGCCAGCGTCCATTAAGAGGACCTGGAGGAGAAAGACCTGGGAAGGAAATTCTTCGCTGGGCCAGCATCTTAGGTCTGCCTTCGTCTGACAGAGGTGGATTGACGGGACCCGGCAGTGCAACGAACCAGGGGACAAGTAAGTTAAAGGCCTGAAGTTGTGTTGTGTTGTGTTGTGTTGTGTTGTTAAACGCGTAACACGTAGAGGTGCACGGGAGCCAGCTTGGGTTCAAGTCCCAGTGGAAGAAACAGGCTAAGAAAGGCAGAGCTTCTTTTTCGTTCATCGAAGAAGTGTGTAGACTCTTCTTTGTCTGTTTTTCCGAGCTGAGGGATCTGGCTTGGGTTAGAGTCCCAGTGGAAGGAATGTGCTAAGAAACACAGAGCTTCTTTTTTGTTAATCAAAGAAGGGCGTAGATTTTTCTTTGTATGTTTTTCCAAGCCAAAGAATAGCTTGGGTGCAAGTCCCAGTGGAAGAAACGGGCTAAGAAAAACAGAGCTTCTTTTTCTTAATTGAAGGAGGGCGTAGATTTTTTCTTTTGTCCGTTTTTCCAAAGCTGTTTGGGAGGGTTTTACACCCATCCCTGGATAGGCCTGAAAAAAAAAAGCGCTGGAGTTTGTGTAATTGAGTGTGTGACTGGTAGGATAAATTGACTAAAAAGCAGTTCTAGCGTTGATCCACGGCAATAAAGCAGGCTAGTAATCTGTTGAAAGGTCAATTTAAACCTGCATTGAGGATCCTCAAAGAAAAAAAAAATTGAAAAAAATTGTAAAACCTTAAACTACTGAAATTAAGATGGGAAATAAGAACGGTAAATCTCTTGCTCTGCTCTTCTTTGAGATGAGAAGTTCATGGCAAGTAGATTTCTTAATTGTATGCAATACATGCTGAAGTGGTAGAAGTGCTACAGTGTGGTTGAAAGCTTCACAAGAAAGAAGAGAACAAATCCAAAAGACAAAAGATAGAAAGTTGAAAAGTGATGAGGCCGCCATTCAATTGAGATTTGAAAAAGAATTCTGGGTACATAGTGGCATCCCATTCAATGATGCAGATGAGAGTGCTTATCAGCAACATCTTAAAATTGCGCTCCTCACTGGTTTCCCCCCTGACTTAGGCAATTGGGCGAGGAAACACTTGGTGGAAGCGGACACTGCTTGGTTTACAAAAAACATGCAGTGGCCCAGAGACGCTGATAAAGGGATTGAGAAAGGCAAAAGTTCTGATGTATTTCATCTAGATGATGATAATGATCTAGATGAAGATACAACGATCTTCTACCAAAGTTCCCAAAGGGGCAGAGGAAGAGTTAGATACCAACAACGTCGCAAGCCACCATTCAAATCAAAACCCTCATCAGATTCAGACGACTGTTGGAACTGTGGGAGACGAGGACACTTTGCACGAGAGTGTCGTTTTGCAAAACAATACCAATCAAAGGGCGGAGGAAGGAGCAGAGGAAAAGCCAAATTTTTAGCATGACAAGCTTCCTCCTCTTTGACTGCTTATGCTCATACAGAGAAAGAAAGAATAGATGCCCATATGACAGCAAAACATGTCATTGTCAGATTATTAGAATTTTTTTTTTAGATTATTAGAAGTCCTGTCCATCCAAGAAGTATGACAATGCTGTTTGCATGCCCAAATTACAAATGACTAGAGCTCAAATTGTGTTACACTGAAGTTAAAATATGCAAATCAAGTGGTAAAGGAATGCAACTTGCTTCTAGAAGATAAATAAATAAAATTAGAATGTGCTGTCCTCGTGTGCATGGGAGGGACCAGCTCATGATCGACCACAGGAAATGGCCAGCCTGTGACGAATCATTGTTGCTGGGAACTACCTTTTGCATGCGAGAGCTGTGCATGTGTGTGCGTATATGTTAAAATGATGAACATTGGCTAAAGTTTTAGTATAAAAAAACTTGCTAGACTGTGGTCTATTCAATTTACACCGCAGAACAGAAACAATTTGAAAGATAAAAATGAGAGGAAAAAGAGAGAAATCTGTTTGCGAGCAGAAACTAATCCACACTAGTGCATGTTAAGTGTCGAGCCCACATGAGAAATTCGAAGGAAAAAACAAAAACAAAAACAAAAAAACGACAGAACATGCTTTCAGGAATTGGAAGAAGCTAAATTGTGAATTTAAGATTTTGCAATGCTACATTTAATAGGAATAATTGATTGGTTGTGTTATAAGATTATACAAAATTCTAAATGCAAGCTAAATCTGAGAGATTGAGTTCTTCAAATTTAAAAACAAAGAAAAAATTCAGATTAATTTGCCAATTGTTTGTTTTAGTTAAGTTTTTTTGAATTGGTGGATTGTTCTACCAGGAAACCTGAGTTGAAAATGATATCTGAATGTTGTGTGGTGAGCTTGGTTGAATCGGGACCAATGTTATAGGAAGAATCCTTTTTGGAGACTGTGTGAGATACATATGATGAGCATTGATGAATGATTGCCTGAATGAAAGGTTGAATGGTTGAAGTTGTTGGCGACTACTATGGAAAATTAGTAGAGCGACTTTGATGAAAGAGTGATTTTGAGCAGGTTGAATGTTAGAAAGAAACACGTAGCTTTTGGATTGATAATTAACTAGAAAAAAAACTGGAGAACCAGTAACACATGCAGAAGATGTGTGAACTGGGAAATTGAGAAGCGTTTTGGACAGAAAGTCAAATTAAATGATGATGGAATCGTAAGTAGTAAAGAACGCATTCTCCCAAAAAGTTTGTCAAGGTGTGAGGCATGGGCATTGCCAAGCCTCAAAAGGAGGGAGTGAGTAGGACAGATAGTGGAAGATAGTAATAATACAACACTTTATGACAATGAATTTTCGAATACATTTGGTGTTATACTGTGGTAATTTTTTTTGTTCTGGTGAAGATAGGTTAGCAACACGAGAGATTTAGAGGTTCAAAAGAAAGACAGTTAAAAGAAAACATTTTTGATTTGGACAATTGCAGGCTAACAGGAACATGAGAACGATAAGAACTACGAGGTGGGATCCAATTTCATTGGGGAGATTGAGAATTCACAGCACCATACTCTAAGTCACATTTTTGAGCAAGCATGACAATAACATGTGAGAGGTCAAGACATACAGATCAGGGCTTGATGTGGAACGCAGACCTCGATGAGTTGATTTTCAATAATGATACTGAAGACAACATACTGTCCGATTAAATTGGAACTATAGATAAAATGTAGCTCAAAAATAGGATAAGTTGCAGGATTTACGATATAAAAACGAGACCGCTGTTATTAGAAGAATTTGAAGTTTGGTAAACAAACGTTACCAGCAAATTGATGGAAGCACCTACATTTGGAGATAGTCTTACAAGTTTGATGTCCCAGCCTGTCATTCTCAGTGTCAGAGTCCCTGAAACCCAATCCGAGACTTCGCCTGCAGCCGTGAACAACCACAAAATGGTGCCTGGCTCTGAAGCACCTTTGACCTTTGGGCGAAGGACAAGAAAAGACTGCTGTTGTGCTTGGAGGAGGACAAGTACACTCCGGAGGAAATACAACATCCTCGGGGACGGAAAAGACAGTGAAAAGCGGAGGAACTCACAATGATGAAAATTGACTCATTTGAACAATGGACTCATTCAAGCGTGATGGATGGGGTCGCTCTGAAGCAACAACAAAAGAACACCAACTTGAGAGGGTGAAGTGCGGCAAAAAGATATGGACTTGGAGTGTCCGACAACCAAATCGCACTCCTTGCTGCGGCGTTACCAAATTTGGTGAAGCTTGGTTCAAAGTGGAAGGGAGGTTCATTGTGCACTGAGTTTGACAGAACTGAGGAGATTTGATAAATAAATAAATACAAATTTGAAAAATACGTAGGGCTACAGAGAAAAGCATTATAATCAGAGATTGAAGGGATTTGGATAAAACAAATAGGCTAAAACGGTAGGAAACAAGAGCAAGATCTGATATTTTGGCTCATCAAGCTTAAGACGTAGAGGTCGAGTTATATAAATTTTAGAACAGGACATTTGGCAGTCAGGAGGAAGCTAGGTTGCTCAATGTACCTACTCAATACAATAGTAAGTTTTTTTTGCACCACAGTGGAGGTTGGATGGTCAGAAAGTTAGGTACGTTCAATTTTTGACATTCACACAATCATGAAAAAGTAGAAGTGAGAGAGCAGAGTATGGGATTATATGCTAAAACGTCTGCTATACAGTTACCAATAGGAGATTCTATCAAAAGAAGCTACATGAGAGATGGATTAGAATCCCTTTGTCTGTGTGTGTGTGTGTGTGTGTGTGTGTGTGTGTGTGTGCGTGCGTGCGTGCGTGCGTGCGTGCGTGCGTGCGTGCGTGCGTGCGTGCGTGCGTGCGTGCGTGCGTGCGTGCGTGTGTGTGTGCGCACACCCTGTGTGGGTGCGAGCGTGTGAGGAGAAAGAAGGCATGGATAAGACAATCTCTTTTACATCAGGAGGCAATAAATGGGAACGCCCCTGTCATAAATAGTCTTTGGTTAAAGGGAATCATTAGGAAGTGTTGAAACTCTTCCCGCAAACACTCCTATTTGCCAGTTAAATGGCCACTACAATTGACTACGAGAGTTGCAAGCAACAGATGAAGAGCAGTCCTTGGCAGATTATATGATCAGGACGCTCAAACTGTGTCAAAGACAAATTTACTGCCGCCTAATCTTTCCTCCTCACAGGTCGACAACCCCATCAATCCAGGAGACTGGGTCTACATCAAGGTCATCAAAAGAAGAAACTGGGCCAGCCACGACGGGAGGGACCATTCCAAGTCTTGCTGACTACACATGTTGCATCCAAGGTTGGAGGACCCACAAATGCATTAACGACGACTGCTCTCCAGGAGGAAACTGGATGGGAGCTTTGGACATCACCGCTGTGTGCCAGGATGAGAGAGCCGTTTTCAAGGTGTAAGGGCTCTACTACCGACATGGCTGCACCATCGGACGGGACCTACTTCATCCAGAGTTTCAGAAGCACTGCCTCACCTGCGTTCTATGGGTGCACGTGCCTGTTCAGAACGGATCGTGGTTTTGTGGTCACAAGAGTTGTCCGATGCTGCCTGCCAACTGGACACGAGTGTGTGCGCCAGTGTGTGTGACAGACCTCACCTACAGACTAGAACATCATCAGCTGACGAAAACACGAGCACATATACAACTTCTTAGACGTGACAGATCTGATAATGATAATGAGACGTGGATTGCGTAGATGCTGTTCTGTTGAGCATGTTTTACAGAAACTTGATGATTTGACCATCAAAAATGCTTCGCAAGTGATGGATACAATGATGTACTGTTTCTGTTTTTCTTTTTATTTTTTTTATTATTGTTAGCATTCTGGTCGCCTTAGGCAAAGGGACCGTGTAAGAATTTTCCTGCTAATGACATCTGGCCGGCAGGTTTTTCGCTTACACAATAAGTTTGATCTGGGGTATTAAGGTGATGCCTCATCTTCACTGGAAGGTGTTGCTATCATTGTTTGTTGTTTTTATTTTTGCTGTTCTTCTTTCTTCATTATACATATATATATGTTTTTTCTTACTTGTCTTTGTTGTTTGGGGTGACATAATCGTATGATAAAACAGGAGGGAGATGTTAGGGTTTTCCAGGTTATCTTTATCATAGGATTATGTTGGAATGTAGACTATAATGATTAACCAATCTTGTCTTGCTCTCACAACGCAGTAAAATAAAGTGGTTGCTTCCTCTGCTTGAGTGACCAGCTGCAGAGGAAGCAATCAAAGTTGTTCTGTTTCCCACAACATCGTAAAACACCACCTGCTCTGATCTCACCAGAGGCCGGGGGTCGACCAAACCTGTCCACTCTCACCCCCACTCTGTTCCTCCTAATAAATATGCCCTTGCAGGAAGGAGACTTTCAGATTTTCATTCCTTGAGCGAGTGAACTCTCCACCTACAGGTGTCTAAAAGGACTTACTTGTCTCCCGTGTGGTTCTTGCAAAATAAGTTGGAGTGAGCAAATCTCTAACACTTGGTAAAAGTGACTTGTGGAAAAAGAAAGAGAGAAAGGTGGTGAGGACTTCGTCTGATCAACGAAGGGCGCTCACACCGTAGGGAACTTGTGGGATGCCAATGGCTAGCATATGGGCACCAGAGTGGCCTCAATAGTAGACGCTTGGGGACTGTGCGCGCTGTCGCCTAAGGTCAGGGTCGATTGGATTGGCCAGGCCACCGATATGAGTCGGGGACTCGTGAAGGGAAAAAAAAAAAAAAACAGGCGAAGGCGTCGCTGATATAGCAGGACGGATGCCGGAGTGGCCTCAGTAGTAGACGCTTAGGGACTTTGTACGGTTGCCTAAGGTCAGGGTCGATTGGATCGGCCAGGCAACCGATACGAGTCGGCTGTGTATATTGTTTTTTTTTTAAACATTATTTTTAGTATTATTTTTTAGGAGGGTCAGTAATGCTTGTGAGGAGATGAATAAAGGAACAAGGTAACAGTAAAAGGAAATGCTCTATAAATTTTTGGTTCTTTGCCAGAGGTAGTTATTTGGAGGGATGAATTTAAACTGAAAGCAAAATGGAACTGTTTAGTGGAAGAAATATGGGAAGGTGGAAATATTGAAGTTACAGCTCAACACAAAGTGTCAAATAGTCTAAGTGTGAGATGTGAGCAAACTAAATGGGGAGTTAAATCATGTTCCAGCATTATGCATATTGACAAACGATGAGAGGACAGGAGAGGACAGGAGACCAGACAATTAGATATTTATTTTGGATTTAAAATAAAAAAAGGGAAATTTTATTTGAGGAGAAAATTTTGCGTAAGGAGGGTTCCTTTTACAATTCAATATTGTATGTTTTTATGTGTGTGTCGTGGGATGACAGTTTGTCTGTAATGGTGTATGAATGTCAAGTCTGTACTTGTGGTGTGGTGTTTGTGTATTGTGAATGGTTAACGTGATTCAAGGTTGGGGTGATGTGATCACAGCAGAGGATAACATTCCTCTCACCTGAAAAACAAAGATACTACAGATTTGAAAAAGCAAGATTGATCAGGGCTAATTTTGGACTAAATATGGGTTTAGGATTACTCTGTGGCCAGCTCAGTGGCCTAGTAGTAGAGTGTCCGCCCTGAGACTGGAAGGTTGTGGGTTCAAACCCCGGCCGGGTCATACCAAAGACTATAAAAATGGGACCCATTGCCTCCCTGCTTGGCACTCAGCATTAAGGGTTGGAATTGGGGGGTTAGATCACCAAATGATTCCCGAGCGCGGCACCGCTGCTGCTCACTGCTCCCCTCTCCCCCAGGGGATGGATCAAAATCACATGGGGATGGGTTAAATGCAGAGGACAAATTTCACCACACCCAGATGTGTGTGTGACGATGATCATTGGGACTTTAACTTTAACTCTGGGGTACCATTGACAACAAAAGACTTCAATGGAGAAGGCCCATTTCAAGATTATGACTATACAAGCATTGACAATCAAGACTCTGAGCCAAGACAGAGTATGACAACAACTCTGGACTTACCTGACAGTGTGACAAAATGTATGTGACGGAATTTGTGATGACTTGGTTTGTTTTGATGTTTTACCTAATTGTATTGCAGCCTCTAACAGCAACCCAGGGAGCAGATTGTGCTTTATTTGTTAAACTCGTGTTTACTTTGCAGGTTGTCAACTGCAGTCTTGGAGAATTTTGTGTCATGTCTGTGAACATGCATTAACAACTAACCCCTTACTTTTCATAATAAGTTTGTAAATGTGATCGTTTTCAGGACAGGCTCGGCAGGTTCCAGTTTTCAATTTCATACGTTTGACATGCGCCCAGGTGTGGATTACTTTTTGTTTATCATTATGAATTTTATTTTTATTTCTTGGTATTATGAATGTTTATTGTGCGGAGAGCTGCATGCACAGCTACAGGAGGGTGATGGCTTTTGTTCATACAGCCATGTGAGATGCTGCCAGTCGAGTTTCAGGGACTGAGAATTGGTGATTCTAAGCCAGGATGGCATCTGGAGGTACACCGAAGTCCAGCTGGCGATGGGTATGTTACCATGGGCATTGTTATTTTTACTTTTAACCATAGTGACACATTTTTTAGAATGTGTCAAAAGGGGGAGGGGGGAAAAAAAAAACAAAAAAACAAAGGGGGGAATTGTGAGATTTTAAGTGTTTTCAGATTTGATGGTTTTTAAGTCTTCAACATGCTAGACGGAGGAGAAGAAGCAGCTCGGCAGAAATGAAGTGAATGGGAGACAACATCGTGAAATGGAGCCAAACCCTGGTAACAAGTGTGGAGAGTTTTAAAATAGCTTATAAAAAAAAAATGTAGCCCTTTACAAGATAGGATCAAATAGGTGGGAGAGTATTAAATGTAAAAAATTGGAACAATAACATACAGACTAGAAACGAATTAGGAACAGGTGGATAACTTAAGCAATCGTTTCCATATCTTTCTGTCCTGTCACACCAACCATCAGCATGTCCTGCAACATCTTCATCTCTGCCACACTCTCCATGTGGCCAGTAGAGATTTCCAAGCCTCGCTTCTAACATTCTTTCCCATAACTTCATGCTTTGCTTAATCAACATAACACCTCTGTAGCTACTACAGTTCTGCGCATCACCGTGGCCTGAAATAAAAAAATAGGAGTCAGCACCTTTCCAGGAATCTTCTCGCTTTTTAAGAATCTCCCCTGCCATCTCTCCTTGATAGTTCCATGCTGTCACTGGAATGTCGTCAAGGCCAATTGCCTTTCCACTCTCCATCTTTTACAAATGTCTGGGTATGAATTTTATCTACCGTATTTGCCGGTGTATAGGTCGACTCGGTGTATAAGTCGACCCCCTAAAATTCGACGGAAATTTACGATTTTATGATATATCCTTTGTATAAGTCGAGCTCAATTGTTGCATTATATTAAACTTCAAAATTCAATATGCGAAATTTATTGACGAAATGTGTTCAAATTCCAGGAGGCCGTGCGCATGCGGCTGTTTATAAGCACCGCGGAGGAGATCGCGGAGCCTCATTCGACTTCCAGCGGCCGGCGAGCTCGCGCACACCGCCCGGCACCAACGGGAGGCCGGAAATAGCTCCAAGCCGAGCGGATCGGCACTTTATAAGCACCGCGGAGGAGATCGCGGAGCCTCATTCGACTTCCAGCGGCCGGCGAGCTCGCCCACCCGCCCGGCACATCCGGGAGGCCGTGCGCACGCGCCAAGTGGCCGAAAATAGCCCCCCCCCGAGCGGATCGGCTGTTTATAAGCACAGCGGAGGAGATCGGAGCCTCATTCGACTTCCAGCGGCCGGCGAGCTCGCGCACCCGCCCGGCACATCCGGGAGGCCGTGCGCACGCGCCAAGTGGCCGAAAATAGCCCCCGCCGAGCGGATCGGCTGTTTATAAGCACCGCGGAGGAGATCGGAGCTTCATTCGACTTCCAGCGGCCGGCGAGCTCGCGCACCCGCCCGGCACATCCGGGAGGCCGTGCGCACGCGCCAAGTGGCCGAAAATAGCCCCCGCCGAGCGGATCGGCTGTTTACAAGCACCGCAGAGGAGATCGGAGCCTCATTCGACTTCCAGCGGCCGGCGAGCTCGCGCACCCGCCCGGCACATCCGGGAGGCCGTGCGCACGCGTCAAGTGGCCGAAAATAGCCCCCGCCGAGCGGATCGGCTGTTTATAAGCTCCGCGGAGGAGATCGCGGACCCTCATTCGACTTCCAGCGGCCGGCGAGCTCGCGCACCCGCCCGGCACATCCGGGAGGCCGTGCGCACGTGCCAAGTGGCCGAAAATAGCCCCCGCCGAGCGGATCGGCTGTTTATAAGCACCGCGGAGGAGATCGGAGCCTCAATCGACTTCCAGCGGGCCGCGCACTCGCGCACGCCGCCCGGTTCAAATTTTCTAAGTGCAACGCACAATGAGATGCATGAGAAACGGCCTTGGTTACCATCACATTTGAAGCGATGAATACGAAGTTAAATTTTATGACTCGGTGTATAAGTCGAGGTCGATTTTTTTCGGTCGATTTTGGATCGAAAAAGGTCGACCAATACACCGGCAAATACGGTACATTTATTTTTCTCACTCATTGGCGGCCCCACAGAGGGACTTAAAGCGTCTCCACAGAGGGACATGGTGTGCCAACAGAGGGACCCTGGTGGTATCAATGGTTTTGGTGACCTCAGTTAAACTGAGGTCAACAGAGGGAGTGAAGGAATGGGGTCGAAATACAAAAAGTCCTGCCTAGCTACAAAACCAGATATGCTCAAACCTCATTGAATAAAGTACATAAGCAGACAAGTATATTCACATATTAAATAAATAAAAGAAAGATTTTAAGCATATAATTATACCTACACACCAAATCAATAAAGAAGACATAACTAGACATTTTTGATAAGTGGTAATAACTTTATGATCTGATATATATTTCTGAGCACTTTGAAATAACAAATGTTTTTTGATATATTGCCTGAATAGCTTAATGACCCTTAAGGAACTGTGTAATGCATGCCTGATGATTTTCTAAATCACGGACACTGCCAAAGTCGTCTAAAAATGATTGTATCTTATGTTTTGACTAATGCTAGATGCCAGTTTTCGATTACTACTGAACGTTCTGGACAGAGGGAAATATTTTGCCTAACAAAGAAAAGATATGGTTGAAAGCATGATTAAACTAAGAATATGATGACGTAAGCAAGTACATGGAGATCAAAAGAACAAACAAACAAAAACATGGTAAGTGGTGAGTACAAACTTTGCATAGTCAGGGAACATTAATAAATACGTAGATGATGTCACAGCCAAAAACTCACATAATTCCGTACAAAATGACAAAATTGAAAGAATGATGAATGGATGAGGTGGAACAGTGTATGTGCAAGAATGGAGGAGAATGTTTACAGGAAGGTCACTTGGAGATAAAACCAGCAGGTGCCAGAGGGAGACAGCCCAGCCAAAGATGATCGTCAAGGCTGAGAGACGGAAAGGAAAACAACAGCCCCCACACATCGAATCGCCCATAATTAGCACCCAACCCCACGGAACCAGCTCTCACCGAACCAGCACCCACTCCCATGGAATCAGACTCTCCTGCGAACTTGCCCCGCCCCAAAGACTCATCATCCATCAAACTCGGCCCACACTGGCATGTGCAACTGAATATAAGCTGACCAAAGAACCTTGAACATTGCCTTTTCTGAATGGAGACTTTCCGCTCTTGAAAGGCCCAGCGCTGTATTGTACTTTCCTGAAAACAGAGCTTTCTGAACAAGAATTGTGATTGAACTCAACCAACCTGTGTAAGTCTAATTTCTGCTTCAGTGTCTTAGCATTTTCCTAAATCTGAAGAAATCAAACGAGCACGCAGTGAGTAAACTGGATAACAGGTGATTGGCAATGGCTTTTGCCGTGAGGCGCAGATAGCGCGCTCCCTAAATTGTGGACAAAATCCAACAACACCTATGCACTTCCTAATTTGGAAGAAACCTTTTCTGCACTCACAGGATAGAAATGGTTCTCGGTCCTTGATCTCAAGAGCGGATACTACCAAATCGAAGTCAAGCACAAGACAGCCTTTACATGCCCGATGGGATTTTTTTAATTTAACAGGATGCCTCAGGGTGTTACAAACGCGCCCAGCACATTCCAAAGGCTGATGGAGAAATGTATGGGCAACATCAATCTGAAAGAAGTCCTCGTCTTTCTAGATGACCTCATAGTGTTTTCAGAAACACTCAAACAACATGAAACCCGACTTCTCCATGTACTCAATCGTCTCAAAGAATATGGCCTAAAACTTTCGCTTGAAAAAATGCATGTTTTTCCAAACATCCGTGAAGTACTTGGGCCACATCGTTTCCCAACATGGTGTTGAAACAGACCCTGAGAAAGTTAAAGCTTTAAAAACATGGCCATGTCCCAAAGATTTGAAAGAGCTACATTCTTTCTTAGGATTTGCAGGATACTACAGGCAATTTATCAAAGACTTCTCTTAAATTGTCAAACCTCTTACCAGTCTTACTGCTGGATATCCACCGCTGAGGAAGAAAAATGTCTCAAAGTCGAATAAAGTCCAGTACTTTCAGCCGAAATCTCCTTTTGGGGAAAGTTGGACAGAATGTTTCCAGCAAGCATTCAAAACAATAATAAACAAACTGACTTCTGCCCCAGTTTTGGCCTTTGCCAACCCCAGGCTGCCGTATGTATTACATACAGATGCAAGTACAACCGGGCTGGGGGCAGCTCTTTATCAAGAGCAGGATGGAGAGATGCGTGTAATTGCATACGCGAGCAGAGGACTATCAAAAAGTGAAAGCAGTTACCCCGCTCACAATCTTGAGTTTCTTGCCCTCAAGTGGGCTGTCACGGAAAAATGTTGTGATTACCTTTATGGCAGTCCTTTCACTGTAATAACTGACAGCAACCCTCTAACTTACATTTTGACCACCGCTAAGTTAGATGCAACGAGCTATCGCTGGTTGTCTGCCCTCTCTACTTTCGAGTTCAACCTCCGGTACAGAGCAGGAAACCAAAATGCTGATGCAGACAGATTATCACGCCGTCCACACACAGAGCCAATAAATGACCGTGTTTCCCTAAAAGAACAACAGAGAATTTGCCAGTTTGTCCAACATCACTTACCTGGTGCCGATCTTTTCACTCATGTTCCTCCTCATGCAGTGAGAGCAATCTGTGAAAAACATAGAGTCCTCCAATCTCTTGACTCAGACCACGATGCTCTTACATATCCACTTGTAACGTCTTTGTCCATGTCCGCTGATGCTGTTCCTGATAGCTTCCACCAGCGTGACATTCTCCCTGAAATTCCAAGCATCTTGGAAGAGGAGTTAAGACAAAGTCAAAGAAATGATCCTGCTATAAATTAAATCATACACCAGCTTGAAACGGGTGAAACATCTTCTCCTACGCTACGGAAAGAACTTCCACAACTTTCCATCTTGCTGCGTGAACTAAACAAACTTGAGCTGCAGGCTGGTGTTTTGTACCGGAAGAGGAAACTTGGTGAAACCCAGTATCAACTTGTCCTTCCTGAAAGCCTCAGATCCATGGTGTTGAAAAGTCTCCGTGACGACATGGGCCATCTTGGGTTTGACCGTACCCTTGACCTCATCAGAGCCAGATTCTTCTGGCCAAAAATGGCCGCAGACATAGAGCAAAAGATCAAAAGTTGTCAAAGGTGCGTCTGCCGAACATTGCCAGAGAAGGCAGCACCCTTGGTAAACATACAAGTTACCAGACCCTGGAATTAGTATGTATTGACTTTTTGTCGATCGAACCAGACTGCAGTTCTACAAAAGATGTCCTTGTAATCACAGACTTCTTTACAAAGTACGTTATTGCAACTCCAACGCCTAACCAAAAAGCTCGAACTGTACCAAAAGCCCTGTGGGAAAACTTCTTCATCCACTATGGTTTTCCTGAGAAGCTGCAAAGTGATCAAGGAGCGGACTTTGAATCAAAAACTATCAAAGAACTATGTAACTTGGCTGGAATACAAAAAGTTAGGACTTCACCTTACCATCCCAGGGGAAACCCTGTAGAACGATTCAATCGTACCTTACTAAACATGTTAGGTACACTCAAAGATGAAGACAAGAGGCATTGGCATGACTTTGTAAAACCACTTGTGCATGCGTATAACTGTACCAGACATGATAGCACAGGGTTTACACCTTACGAATTAATGTTTGGAAGACAACCTCGACTACCAATAGACCTTGCCTTCAATCTTCCTCGGAACCAACGTCAGCGACAATCTCATTCACAGTATGTCAAAGCTCTCAAATCTCAAAGCGTTACCAACTGGCTATCACAAATGCTGCTAAAGCTGCTGAACAAAACAAAAGCAGATATGTCAAACATGTAACTGAATCTGCCTTAACTGTTGGTGATCGTGTGCTTGTGAAGAATATCCGAATAAGGGGGAAACACAAGTTGGCTGATAGATGGGAGTCCACGGTCCATGTGGTTGTGAGTCAAAAGGACAACTTACCTGTGTATACAGTAAGACCAGAACATCAAAATGGTCCTACTAGAACCCTGCACAGAGACCTTTTGTTACCATGCGGATTTCTGCCATCTGTCCCTGTAAATTCTCCTGCAGTACAAGAGAAGCCCCGTCGACCAATCACACGACAACATCCAATACCAGACTCTGAAGAACCTAAACCTGACTACAACTCTGAGGAAGAGGATAACTACCCTTTATACTACTCTTCAGGTCCTCCACAGGAGATCTCAAGGTCACTTGAGGAATATAAGGTAGTTCTTCCCAGACCACATTCCAATCTTGGTGATGAACAGACTAAACCAGATAATGATGTAATTCCAGAGCCTTTGATGTTGTCTGATAATGCTCCAAAGGATTCAATTGAAACTGAAAAATTGCCGGAACTGGAAAAATCACCTGAAAAGGAAGGAGAATCAAGTACTCACCTGAGTGAAAAGGGAAATTCCCCGGATTTAAACCAGACTGACAATGAGGAAACAAGAAAAACTCAAGTAAATGACACTGAAACTGTGACAGATGACAATGAAGAAAATCTCCCAGAATCTGACCAAGTTGTCAGAAGATCTTCTCGAGAGAGAACAAAACCCAAAAGGTTAACCTACCCTCAGTTAGGAACCCCTCTTGTGTGCATAGTTCAATCTTTGTTCCAGAGCTTAAGTGAATCTGTAACAAATTACACCGAGAACCATGAGGAGAACCATGAGATCAAAGCACTCTAAACTATGCATTATGCAAAGGGACTTGCATAGATTTAACCAGGGAGGGTGTAACCCAGGTTAACATAGCCTTGTAAAATAAGAGCCTGTTAATAAAAACAGTCATAAAGAAAGTACATTGTAAATATCTTCTAAACAGACCAACACAGATTAAAAGCATGTAAATTATTAAAACAATACAAATTCATTATTTTATTAATGTTTTGTATTTGTTAAAATGATAAAAGTGTGAACATGCACTTTTATTTTGAAGGAGACATGATGACGTAATGAAAAGACCCATGTGACCAAAAATGCAAACTCTACTTTTTTTTTTTTCCCGCGGTTCTTTTTTGGGATGACGACGAAGGTGCGCGAAATACGGGAGTAAGTACGTTAAACTAAAGGGAAGAGAGAGAGTGAAACAGGATTATATAAAAAAATTGTATTTGCTGGACTTATTTTTCTGTTTTTAAACTTTATTTTCACCTTGGTAATGCACTAAGTGCGGAACGGGACTTGATTCACGAGAGTTGGTTCAGAAACATCTGAACTAATAACGAAGCTGATTTTCTTGTGCGAGTCGCAAGATGGCGAGCCACCAAAGAGGCCTTTGAATTGTCTCTCACGCAGGAGCGGAGAGCACTCGCTGGCGTTGTTCATCGAACCTGGTAGGATCTATCTATTTTTTTCCTGTGCTACACCGAAGTGGATTCGGAAGGGATTGACTGTCTATTCAGGAAAATCAGGAGAAGCCAACTGAAGGGATATAGAGACATTTGGATATTGAAAGTTTTTCAGTCTTTTGCTGAATTGTTTTGAGTTTTGTACATTTTGTCACTTTTATTTTTGTGAACTATATACGTATGTGATGATGCTGTAAGGGTGTTATTGAAATATTGATTGGTTTGAACAAAATCAGTAAAATGGTGGGAATTTAAAAGTGGCTTTAACTGAACTCAAATTAGACTTACTATTACTTTCGAATTACTTACCTGTACTGAATGTTATTCAAACAACACAAAGTGAGGTAACTAAACAGATTGAACCTTAGAATTAATAAAACAACCCGGGTTGAAACTAAAATTCCTTAAACTGAAAAGTTTAACTGAAAGGGAAATTAGTTTCTTCAACTAATGTTGAGTTTAAATGTAAATTGTATTTCTATTGTTTGTAAATTGTATGTCAACTATTTTCCCTACTAAAATAAGCCGGCAGTTCAATTCAAACCTTGGTCTGTGGTCATTTATTTTACTTATTCTATCACCACTACAAATATAGTCGAACTCAGAACTGGTCCATTATCTAAATTACTGTAAGCACTGTCAAAAACAAAAAAGTGTTACACTTCCACCTACAGTATTTTAGGGGACCTTGATGGGTGGGGTGGGGTGGGGTGCTGGTTGACATCCCGCTCATCATCTGATGTCATTTCTTCCTCTCAGGTTGCTTTTAAAGAGCAATCGTCATCTGAGCCATTTGAGCGGTGCGCCTCGCTGACAAATGCACGGTGACAGAAGGGAAACGGGAGTTTTTGCCGGCCACACGTATGTGGACAATAGACGAGAAAAAGGCGCCCGAGTGTGGGCCCGATTCCCCTTGGGCAAGGGCAGACGCCGGATGTGCCGCCATGAAGAGGCCACCATCATCGTGCCGCTTTGTTGCCCAATAAAGGGACAACATGACTTGAAGTGGAGGGGCTGCAAGGGCCACACGCTTGTTTGCTTGGTTGGGATGGACGTGTTACTTTCTCATTTGCAGTCTGGTGGGAGGCGCCACACTTTCTTGTCTACATGCTGTTGGGAAGTCAAAGGCTTTACTTCAGAGTCACTTTGGAGGATTTGTTCAGGAGATGAACATGGACATTTTCGAGTGTTTTAATTCTGGCAAATCACTTTTTAGTCGACACTCTGTAGCCATGCTGAAAGTGGTGCAAGACGGCACACCGCTTTACAGTTGAGCCTCAAGAGGACTTGTGTGAAATAATGAGGAGCATGTCAGGCGCAGAGCAGGGAGAGGACTCGAATGCAGAGAGTTCAATGTCCAAAAAGGCTTTTATTGTCTCCACTGACAGTCGAACAAAAAACGCCTCACTAGGAGGGAAAAAAGGGAAAACAAAGGCGCCTCGAACCGAGGGAGAAAAAGGGGAAATCAAAGCGCCTCGAACCGAGGGAAATACAAAAACAAGGTAGCGATGTAACCAAGTTAACATCGGTGATCAAAGTCGCTCAAACAAGGCTTCTACGTGGAACTCGAGGGTTTCGTGATCGCTAGTGTTCTGACAAGGCAAGACGCACTGGCACTGGATACTAGGAAAGACGCGGGTTATATGGACACAGGAGGGGAACACAGGTGAAGACAGTTGGTCATTGACGCAGGTGCACACACTTGGAATCAGGGGTTCACGTGACCGGACGCACAGGGGAAGGACACACTGACTGGAACGAGAGGAAAATCACAATAAAACAGGAAATGATCCGGACGACACATGACAGCATGACATAACCCCCCCCTCTAGGGCCAGATCCCAGACGGACCCGGAGCATCGGGGTGAGCCGCGTAAAAGTCATCAAGTAGCCCGGGATCCAGGATATAGCTACGCGGCACCCATTGCCGCTCCTCTGGCCCGTAACCCTCCCAGTCCACCAGGAACTGCCAGCCCCGGCCCTTCCGGCGCACGTCCAGCAACTTCTTAACTGTGTAGGCAGGCCCACCCCCCACTGTCCGCGGAGGCGGGGGTGCCGCGGGAGCCGGCACCATCCTACTCTCCCTTACCGGCTTGACCTTCCCGACGTGGAATGTGGGATGCACCGCAAGGGACCGAGGCAGACGGAGTCGCACAGCCGCTGGACCGACGACCTTGGAGATCGGGAACGGCCCTACAAAACGGGGGCCCAGCTTCCTGGAGCCCACCTGGAGGGGAAGGTCCCGGGCGGACAGCCAGACCCGCTGGCCGGGCCGGTAGACAGGCGCCGGACGACGTCTCCGGTCAGCCATCCTCTTCACCCTGTCGCCCTGGCAGACCAGTATGGCCCTTGCCGCCGCCCAGATGCGCCGACAGCGTCTCACCACGGCGCGCGCCGAGGTAACTGACACCTCCGGCTCGCTGTCGGGGAAGAGCGGGGGCTGGTATCCAAAGACGCACATGAAGGGGGACATCCCGGTCGCCGTGGTGGGAAGGGAGTTATGGGCGTACTCTACCCAGGTCAAGTTTTGACTCCACGACGAGGGGTTCTGGGTTACCAAACAGCGGAGGCCCGTTTCCAGCTGTTGGTTAATGCGTTCTGCTTGGCCGTTCGCTTCCGGGTGGTAGCCCGAAGTGAGGCTCACGGTGGCCCCTATAAGCTTGCAGAAGGCCCTCCAAAAGCGGGACACGAACTGGGGGCCCCTATCTGACACGACGTCCCGAGGAAATCCATGGATCCTGAAGACGTGGTCCATGAGAACTACTGCCGTACGTTTGGCCGAAGGTAATTTGGGCAGGGCAATGAAGTGGGCCATCTTGGAGAACCTATCCACGACGGTGAGTATCGTCGTCTTACCGCTAGACACCGGCAGTCCCGTGACAAAATCCACAGAGATGTCGGCCCATGGTCGAGAGGGAATGGAGAGAGGCTGCAGCAACCCCACACGGCGGCCCGGAGTGTTCTTACTTCGCGCACAGATGGAACAGGCTGCAACATACTCCCGGACGTCCGCCCCCATGGAGGGCCACCAGAATCTTTGTTGGATGACGTGCAGGGTTCTTCGCACGCCCGGGTGACACGTGAGCCGGGAGGTGTGCGCCCAGTGGATCACTTGGGATCGTAGTTGGGGCGGAACAAACAGTCTATTCTCGGGGCTTCCCCTAGGGGGTGGATCATCGTGGTTTGCCCGCTTCACTAAGTCCTCTATGGGCCAGGTTACGGCTCCCACCACGCAGTGAGGGGGGAGAATGGGCTCTGGCTCTGTGGACACCGGTTCTGGGCTGTAGACGCGTGACAGCACATCAGGTTTGGTGTTCTTGGCCCCCGGTCTGTAAGACAACGTGAAATGGAAACGGTTAAAGAAGAGGGACCAACGAGCCTGGCGGGAGTTCAATCGCTTGGCCTCCTTGATATATTGCAGGTTCTTGTGATCGGTCCAAACCAGAAAGGGGTGTTGGGCTCCCTCCAGCCAGTGTCTCCATTCTTCCAGAGCCTTTTTGACCGCTAACAATTCCCGGTCTCCGATGTCATAGTTCTGCTCCGCGGGGGTCAGCCGTCGGGACAAAAAGGCGCAGGGATGGAGCTTGTTGTCGACCTGGGATCTCTGAGACAGGACGGCGCCGATTCCCTGGCTGGAAGCATCAACCTCCACCACGAACTGACGAGATGGGTCAGGCAAGGTAAGGATTGGAGCGGTGGTGAACCGCCTCTTCAGCTCCTGGAAGGCGGCTTCAGCCTCCGCCGTCCAGCGAAACGGAACTGTCGGGGAGGTGAGAGCGTGCAGGGGAGCCGCGGTGGCGCTGAAGCCTCGTATGAATCGTCTATAAAAGTTAGCAAATCCTAGAAATTGCTGCACTCTTTTGCGGCTATCCGGTACCGGCCATTGGGTCACCGCGCTTACTTTGGCTGGGTCCATCTGGACCTTTCCTGGGGCTATGATGAAGCCAAGGAACGATATCGTTTCTGCATGGAACTCGCTCTTTTCGGCCTTGACATAAAGTCGATGGTCCAGGAGCCGTTGCAGGACCGACTTAACATGACTCTAATGGGTCCTCAAATCTGGTGAATAAATTAAGATGTCATCCAAGTAAACGAAAACAAAGTGGTCTAAGAAATCACTCAGAACGTCATTGATCATGGCTTGGAAGACCGCGGGGGCATTGGTGAGGCCGAACGGCATTACCCGGTATTCAAAGTGTCCCCGGGGGGTGTTGAAGCCCGTCTTCCACTCATCACCTTCCCGAATGCGCACGAGGTGATACGCGTTACGTAAATCTAACTTGGTGAATACCCGAGCCTGCTGCAACTGATCAAACACGGCCGACATGAGTGGGAGGGGGTACCGATTCTTTATAGTGATCTGGTTGAGGGGACTGTAATCTATGCAGGGGCGCAGAGTTCCGTCTTTCTTCCCCACAAAGAAAAATCCGGCCCCTGCAGGCGATGATGACGGCCTGATCAGACCTGCTTTAAGTGACGCGTCAATATAGTCATTTAGGTTCAAGATGGCGGCGCGTGCACACGCAGCGGCCACTCTCTGTCCCGTTCGGTGTTTTGTGAGTGTTTACTGAGTGTTTGTCCGGCAGTTTTGTATATGTTCGTCTCGTGTGATACGTCGTGCTACTAGTGCGGCGGGCATGTTCTGCTCAACATCGGCGGAAGTGGGTTTTATGGCGTTCTGGACTTTGGTGCGGAGAGATTAAGGGCGCTCGGACTGGTTCGTCATGGAGCGACGCCGGACTGGCCTGCTCTTCCTCCCCCAGTAGGACTGCGTCGTGAGCTCGGACTGCTCCGTCCTGGAGCATTGTTGGGATGCGTCGGCAGCGGGTCTGCGAGGCAGCGGAAGAGGGGCCAGCGCGGAGACGTCGGGCCAGGCTTGCGGCCAACCCAGCTCACCCAGCCGTGCCTTCCATTCTCCTGGCGTACGTTCGTTGGCGGGACGACAAGATGGGTTGCGTTCGCCTGATAGGATCCACGAACCGGACAGTGCGTGCCTGCTGTGTGCTCGTGTTCACAGTGGCCTGGTTGACTGTCATCTTTCCGGACTCTGCTGTGCATCGGGAGCGGCTAGCGTGCTATCACTCTTATTGTTCATCTTCTTGTTTTATTTTTCCTGTGCTGTTTACTTGTATGTCCGTTGTGAACTCTGGCTTGTCACTCTGGGATAGTGAGAAACGTAATTTCGATCTCTTTGTGTGTCTTGACATGCGGAGGAATTGACAATAAAGGAGACTTTGACTTTGACTTTGACTTTGACTTAAGGCCTTCTTTTTGGGGCCCGAAAGGGAATAAAGTCTCCCCTTGGGGATCGAAGCACCGGGCAATAGGTCTATGGCGCAGTCGTAGGGACGGTGGGGTGGTAAGGAGCTCGCCTTGGCTTTGCTAAATACCTCCGCAAGTTGATGGTAGCATTTGGGTACTTGGTTTAGATCTGGAGCTCTGAAATCTGGTTCAGGAGACGCAAGGTCCGAGGGAGAAGTGCAGGTGGACTCGATCGAAGGGTTTGGTTTGACACACGATACTTGGCACTGGGATGCCCACCCCTTTATCTCCCCTGACTCCCAGTTTATTGCAGGGTTGTGGTGTTTTAGCCACGGATAACCGAGGATAAGCGAATTCAGGGGGGAGGTGACTACATGCAGTTTTACTACCGTATTTGCCGGTGTACAGGTCGACTCGGTGTATAAGTCGACCCCCTAAAATTCGACGGAAATTTACGATTTTATGATATATCCTTTGTATAAGTCGAGCTCAATTGTTGCATTATATTAAACTTCAAAATTCAATATGCGAAATTTATTGACGAAATGTGTTCAAATTCCGGGAGGCCGTGCGCATGCGGCTGTTTATAAGCACCGCGGAGGAGATCGCGGCCGGCGAGCTCGCGCACGCCGCCCGGCACCAATGGGAGGCCGGAAATAGCTCCAAGCCGAGCGGATCGGCACTTTATAAGCACCGCGGAGGAGATCGCGGCCGGCGAGCTCGCGCACGCCGCCCGGCACCAACGGGAGGTCGGAAATAGCTCCAAGCCGAGCGGATCGGCACTTTATAAGCACCGCGCAGGAGATCGCGGCCGGCGAGCTCGCGCACGCCGCCCGGCACCAACGGGAGGTCGGAAATAGCTCCAAGCCGAGCGGATCGGCACTTTATAAGCACCGCGCAGGAGATCGCGGCCGGCGAGCTCGCGCACGCCGCCCGGCACCAACGGGAGGTCGGAAATAGCTCCAAGCCGAGCGGATCGGCACTTTATAAGCACCGCGCAGGAGATCGCGGCCGGCGAGCTCGCGCACGCCGCCCGGCACCAACGGGAGGTCGGAAATAGCTCCAAGCCGAGCGGATCGGCACTTTATAAGCACCGCGCAGGAGATCGCGGCCGGCGAGCTCGCGCACGCCGCCCGGCACCAACGGGAGGTCGGAAATAGCTCCAAGCCGAGCGGATCGGCACTTTATAAGCACCGCGCAGGAGATCGCGGCGCCTCATTGGACTTCCAGCGGGCCGCGCACTCGCGCACGCCGCACGGTTCAAATTTTCTAAGTGCAACGCACAATGAGATGCATGAGAAACGGCCTTGGTTACCATCACATTTGAAGCGATGAATACGAAGTTAAATTTTATGACTCGGTGTATAAGTCGAGGTCGATTTTTTTCGGTCGATTTTGGATCAAAAAAGGTCGACCAATACACCGGCAAATACGGTAGTTCATGATGAGTGCCAAACGACAATGAGAGGGGTTCGGTTATATAAGATACGTCAAAAAGGGCTTGTCCGTTAAGTGCCTTAGCCTTTATGGTTGTGTTCAAGGGTTCGTCTTTACACCTATGCTGCGAGCAAAAGCCCAGTCAATCAGATTCTCGTCGGCCCCTGAGTCAATCAACACCCCGAGCTCGAGTTCCTTGCCTTGGCAGGTTAGCGTCCCTATTCTTCTGCCGGACCACGGAGAAGGTGCTTACCCTCAGCGCACTCCGCTCCGGGCAGGAGAGGAGGAGATGACCAAGCGCCCCGCAGTAGTAGCATCTGCCCTCCTGGCGTCGACGCTGTCTTTCCTCTTCGCTCAATTTGGCCCGGCCGAGCTGCATGGGTTCCGTCCCCTCGAGTGGCCCGGCCGGGATCGATCTTTGGTGGTGCGTCTCGTGGGATGACCACCCGTCCAATGATGCGGAAGGAGTAACGATCGCACCCCGGCTTGCGCGCTGCTTCCTCCACTCCTTTAGTCGGTTGTCAGTTCGGACGGCCAACGCGATGAGAGCGTCGAGCTCCACAGAAAGATCAAGGGAAATGAGTTGGTCCTGGATGGTCCCGGAAAGACCCCGGAGAAAAGCATCGTACAGAGCCGTCGAGTTCCATCCGCTTTCCGCGGCCAGAGTGCGGAAGCGGATCGCGTAGTCGCTGACTGTCTCTCGACCCTGGGTGATATGGGACAGCTCTCGTGCCTTCTCTCGGTCCATGGGAACTGGATCGAACACCATGCGCAGGGCCTCGATGAATCCGGAAAACGAGTGACAGGTAGCGGAATTCCTGGCCCATTCTGCGATCGCCCACGTCCGGGCTCTTCCCGTCAAATAGGAGATCGTGTATGCCACCCGGGAGCGTTCCGTTGGGAAGTCGCCGGGAGCTCGCTCGAACTGCATCTCGCAATTCGTTATAAAGGCTCGACTCAGCCCGGGTTCACCTGCATATCGTTCCGGGGAAGCCAGTCTGATCCCCCTCGCCAGAGGCGCGGGCGCCGGGTGGTCCACAGGGGGCGCCGCTGTGGAACAGGGCGTCGCAGCTCGCCCCGTGGTCAGCAGAGCGAGGACGTCTTGCATCTGACGACTCAGCGAATCCACCTGGGCGGCCACCGCCTCTCTGAAGCCTTCCTGGTTCTTTACCAGTTCCTGAACGCCAACACTCAGAGCGTCTACCTGCTTCTGCTGTTGGCCCAGTTGCGCAGTCTGGGAGCGTACTTGGGCGACCAGCTGCGCTGTCTCTGCCGAGTCCATGTCTGGCCAGTGCGTAATGTCAGGCGCAGAGCAGGGAGAGGACTCGAATGCAGAGAGTTCAATGTCCAAAAAGGCTTTTATTGTCTCCACTGACAGTCGAACAAAAAACGCCTCACTAGGAGGGAAAAAAGGGAAAACAAAGGCGCCTCGAACCGAGGGAGAAAAAGGGGAAATCAAAGCGCCTCGAACCGAGGGAAATACAAAAACAAGGTAGCGATGTAACCAAGTTAACATCGGTGATCAAAGTCGCTCAAACAAGGCTTCTACGTGGAACTCGAGGGTTTCGTGATCGCTAGTGTTCTGACAAGGCAAGACGCACTGGCACTGGATACTAGGAAAGACGCGGGTTATATGGACACAGGAGGGGAACACAGGTGAAGACAGTTGGTCATTGACGCAGGTGCACACACTTGGAATCAGGGGTTCACGTGACCGGACGCACAGGGGAAGGACACACTGACTGGAACGAGAGGAAAATCACAATAAAACAGGAAATGATCCGGACGACACATGACAGCATGACAGAGCAGCTAGAAACCTGCCTTGCCCTTTTCATTTTTGGCCAAGAAATGGGGCAAAATGGAGGGCGGTGGTCGCAAATAAATATATAAATTGCCATGGACGCCGGTGCCCCCCTCCTCGCTGTCTGTCTGCGCGCACACCCCATCCATCAAGCACTTCTTTGAGCAGAACACAAACAAGACTGCCGCTTTGACAATAAATCTGTGCTGCTAATGCTCAGACCAAAACCAATGCAGAGGCTGAAAACGCATGCCCTTGTATTCTATTTTGCACATTTTCGCACGTTGCCAATGATCTCATCACCTTCTCGCCAGTCAGCCACAAAACGACGACACCCAAGCACAATAGAAATTGCTCCCGGCAAAACGGAAAGCGCACGGTGACCTGAAAAGAGCAAATTTGCAATGAAGATGGCAGGGTGAAGGAGGAAAAAGAGCAGGAGGGTGGGGAGTGGCCACCAACGATGTTGGGTGGGGTCGCTGGCTCTGCATTATGCTGCGTGGCCGTGACTCAGGTGCAGCCACTGCTGCAACGCCCGTGTAAGTGGAGAAAAAAATAACTTGATTTGTTAGACAATTAATCAAACGTGGCTCGCAAACTGAGCCGTGCTTCATAAGGGTTCTGATTCAGGAGGAGAAAAAAGGTTTTGCATCCAAAATATGAATTTGCCCCCTATATATATATATATATATATATGCACACACACACACACACACACACAATATGAACATTTGGGTTTTGGGTGCGCAGAACATGCAGAGCCGCTCCCACTTAACCTGTCTGTCCTCAGCATTTTGTGCGCTGGCCGTCGCCGCATCCCTTCCCAGCATCCTCATGCAGACATGCAATGCTCATCGTCCTGAGAATTTGAATGGTGGTGATAATGATGGTGAGAAAAATCCAAAGCTCACCAATTGCGGTCTTGGCCATTTGCATGGTGCGGGGCTGCTGCTGCTGCTCGTTCTCAGGGATGGGCACAACTGCTGCCAAGGCACCGAGTCAGCAAAGGCAAAAGGGGGCTGCCGGTC